>NW_026943821.1:28219454-28439884 GCF_035594765.1 Anolis carolinensis | reverse complement strand
CCTGACCCTGACCCTGACCCTGACCCTGACCCTGACCCTGACCCTGACTGGCTTAAAATTAGATGTACGTACAATATATTTTATTATTAGCAAAGCACACCATTAGCATTATATGTTAGTATATTGTACTATAACATCACACTGCATTATTATTTATAATATATATTAATATATTGTATTATATTGTATTACTTTATAATATAATTATCAATATTATATGTATATACAATATAGGTTAAAGGTAAAGGTTTTCGTGACCGACTCTGAGGTTTGGTGCTCATCTCCATTTCTCAGCTGAAGAGCCAGTATTGTCCATAGACACCTCCAAGGGCATGTGGCCACAGACATGACTGCATGGAGCACCGTTACCTTCCCGCCAGAGCGGTACCTATTGATCTACTCACATTGGCATGTTTTCAAAAGTAGTTTTACAAGCAAAGAGAAACTTCCTGACCCAAAGCCATGCCTGTCTACATTGAGGGCTCCTGGGAGGTGCAGTTTGGCATGGCACCAGAACTATCTGGTTTGGGCCCTTGTAAAACTAGACCTCCCTGGGTCCTATAGCAGGTAGTTTGGCAGAGGAGGCGAAAGGCCTAGCGAACTATATCACTGAGGTTCCCATAGCATTGAGCTGTTGCAGAGGTTGTATGGGATGGTGGGAGTTGTAGTTTGGCAAGGCACCATTACTCTTGGGCAGAGGGGGCGAAAGGCCTTGCAAACCTCTAACTCCCTAGATTATTATTAGTAGTATTAGTATTATTTAAGATAGCCATGGCTCAAAGTAATATCAATGAGATCCCCATTAAACCCTTATGGCCTTTCCGTTTGTCGCCCTCCTGTGGACAGAAGAATATTGCACTTGACTTCAGATTCTGATTCTTAGCCCTCTGCTGCCATCAAATGGTCAGTTAGGGAATTGCAGCCTCAGTGTTATATTTCCCCCCAAAATTGCCTTGAGATTCTCATCTGCAATCCTTTGCTGCCATCACGTGGCATATTCGAGAAGTGCAGCCTTGAGTTTTATTTACTGCATCGAACCCATAATTTTTTGGTTTTTTTTCCATTCATATTGGCTTCCTGCTTTCAGAGTGGCTTACAAATTATATGTACGTACAATATATTATATATTAGCATAGAACAACATTAGCGTTATATATTACTACATTGCACTAAGACATCATACTGTATTATTATTAGTAATATCACATGTAATATATAATTAATATTATTACATTACTATTGGTATTACATTGTATTACATTCTAATATAATTATCAATACTATATGTATAGACAATATATATATTATTCTATATTATGTTGTATATTGGCCCCAGAGCATCAGATGGTGATGGGGGGAGGGCCCCCCAACTGATGGCATAGGCTACAAGTGTTACTACGGCTACTAGCAGCAGCAACAACAACAACAACAATAATATCCCGGGAGTTGAAGTTTTGCCTGTCGCCTCTTCTACCCACGAATGCTGGAGCCTCATCACTGGAAGGAGTCGAATTGGAATCTGTGGGTCCTAGACCGCAAAGAACAACTTCCTGACCCAAAGCCATGACTGTCTACGTTGTGGGCTCCTGGGAGTTGCAGTTTGGCATGGCAGCAGCACCTCTGGTTTGAACCCTTGTAAAACTAGACCTTCCAGGGTCCTATAGCATGTCGTTTGGCAGAGGAAGCGAAAGGACAAGAGAACTATATCTCCCAGTGTGTTGTTGAAGGCTTTCATGGCCAGAATCACTGGGTTGTAGTGCATTTTCCGGGCTGTCTGGCCAAGTTCCAGAAGCATTCTCTCCTGACGTTTCGCCCACATCTATGGCAGGCATCCTCTGGGGAGAGAGGGCAGTCTAGAAATAAAGTTTTATTATTATTTTAATCTTATTATTTTATTCTTATTGGAAAACTAAGCAAGGGGGGTGTATATCTCCTAGGCTCCAATGGCATTGAGCTGTTGCAGAGTTTGTATGGGATGGAGGGAGCTGTAGTTTGGCAGGGCTCTTGGGCAGAGGGGATGAAAGGCCTTGCAAACCTCTACCTCCCAAGATTATTATTAGTAGTATTAATATTAATTAAGAGTGCCCTGGATCAAAGAAAGATCAATGATATTCCAATTAAACCCTATGGCTTTTCCGTTTGTCGCCCTCCTGTGGACAGAGGAATATTGCACTTGCCTTGGGATTGTGATTATTGGCCCTCTGCTGCCATCAAATGGTCAGTTAGGGAAGTGCAGCCTCAGTGTTATATTTTCCCCAATATTGCCTTGCGATTGTCATCTGCAGTCTTTTGCTGCCATCACGTGGCCCAATCGGGAAGTGCAGCCTTGAGCAATAATATCAATATTATTGTGTCAGCACAGAGGCTTCTCCATTGCTCAAGGCTGCAATACTGGGAGTTATAGTTTTGCAAGGGCATCTCAATCATGCCACTGACTCACCCCACTGCGACGGGGCAATGTAGGGATGGTTTGGCACCCCTTCCCATTGCCGTGGCCCGGTGCTGTGGCCTCCGGGATCTGCAGTTTGCCGTGGTCCCATGGCTCTCTCATAGGGGGTGATGCACTATGGAACTTCTACAACACATTCCTATATTACTATATAGCACTATGCCATCATACTGTATTATTCTTAGTAATAAACATGTAATATATAATAATTATTATTATATTACTATTAGTATTATATTGTATTGCGTTATAATATAATTATCAATATTACATGTAAATACAATATAGGTTAAAGGTAAAGGTTTTCCCCTGACGTTAATTCCAGTCGTGTCCGATTCTGGGGGTTGGTGCTCATCTCCATTTCTTAGCTGAAGAGCCAGCATTGTCCTATAGCATGTCGTTTGGCAGAGGAAGCGAAAGGACAAGAGAACTATATCTCCCAGTGTGTTGTTGAAGGCTTTCATGGCCAGAATCACTGGGTTGTAGTGCATTTTCCGGGCTGTCTGGCCATGTTCCAGAAGCATTCTCTCCTGACGTTTCACCCATATCTATTGTCAGAGTGAAAGGTCTCGCCATGCCGTAGATATCACAATATCAATATTCAATGTTTCGATCGCGAAAGGAAGCGAACCAACTGAGTGTGAGCAGAGTTGTGTGACAATTGTGAAGCCAAGAGAGCGATATATATATATATGTGTGTGTGTGTGTGTGTGTGTGTCTACCGTGTTCAGATGGTGTTGGCGATGAAGTTGAAGGATCCACCGCAGCGTCGCAAATGCGTCTATTATTATTATTTACTTCCTATCATAATAACCACTACTTTTGAATCATGCGTTCTTCCCGGAAGACATTCCTAATGATACGCCCTGAAACGTTCTCTCTGGACCTGTGTGCACACATACGAAAGAGCTGAAACCAGAGTGCCAATTTATATGTATGTATATATGTATACATATATTTCCGTAACTTTATATGTGATGTGAAACCCTGGGCCAACCAATACATTTCAGAGAGTCGGGGTTTTGGATAGAAAACTGGAACGTTGTTATTTCTGACCAAGCTGACTTTCCTTCCCTCCGTCTCCAGCTCTTCTTTTTGGGACCATTTTTGGCCGGAAGAAACGAGGGAAAATTCACTTGTGGCCTCTTTGGAACTTGGAAAAAGTTTCTGTCTTTTGGGTCACACACCCTTAGTTGTGGATGCTGGGCGTTGTGGTCCGAAAAGCGTTCTCTTTGTGCAACTAATTCGGACTAATCCAGTGACATAAATGAGCCTTTTTTTCCCCCGGCGCCGTTTGCCTACAACCGTCAAAAGCAGATCGGAACCCAAGGAAGGGGTCGGGGTTCTGGGTTGGGCCTTTTGTTGGGTTGCGCGCACACGGAAACAAAATAATCACTGTAAAGCACTTTTATTATTATTAATAATAATTCAATTTAAAAAGAGCATTTACAACTGAGCCTTGCTCGCTCGCCCGGCTCTTGTTTTGTATTTTTGTTTATTACAAAACGGTATTTGTTCGTTTAAAGAGAAAAAAAAAACAGGAAACGGTTTGATTTTTCAGAGCAAGGCAACCCTTCTTATCCTTTTTTTATTTAAAAAGGCCCTGGCGGCAGGAATATAGTGTAAAAATCATTGGAAACACTGAAAGGCATCAATACATATTGGAATAATATACACTTTGTACAAACGAAAATTACACACCGTTCATTATTTCTTTTGTTTTGTTTTGTTCGGAGGTTCTGGTTCAGAAACTGAGGTCCGAATAATTCATGGCTCCCGGAAGCGGAACATTGAGGCCGCCGTAGTCCAGCATGTACATGGGCCACTGCTGCCCAAGGAGGCAAGAAAAAAGGGATTTAATAGAATAATAATAACAATAATATTTATTTATTCCCAATATTTATATCCCGCCCTTCTCATCCGAAGGGACTCAGGGAGGCTTACAACACCGGCACAATTAGGTGCCTGTACAAAAACAATCCACAATACATAAAATCAGTTAAAAACAATTAAATACAATATAAAATTGCAGTATATACATTTTAAAAAATATATATGCTCAGATCCGTTCATCCGAAATGGTAGAAGAAAGGCAGTCGGAAAAAGCCAACAATAATAATATAATGTGGAAAAAAGGCAGGCGGAAAAGGCCATTAATAATAAAAATGTTGTTAATATAATAATATGGTGCAAGAAAGGCAAGTGGAAAAGGCCATTAATAATAATAATGATAATAATAGTACAATATGGTGGAATAATAATAATCATCATCACCCAGTAATAATATGGTGGAAAAAAGGCAGAAAAAGCCATTAGTAATAGCAATAATATAATATGGTCAAAGACAAGCTGGCGGAAATGGCGATTAATAATAATTATAATATGGTGGAAGACAGGCGGAAAAGGCCATTAATAATAATAATAATAATAATAATAATAATAATGTGGAAGAAAGGGAGGTGGGAAAATATAATAGAATATAATATGCTAGAAGAAAGGTAGGCAGAAAAAGCCTTTCAAATATTATGCAAAATCATGTGTGTAATAATAATATGAAATAATAAATAATATAGTATAATAATGATGTAAAATAATATAATATAATAATGATATAATAATGATGCAAAATAATAATAAAATAACAACATAATACAAAATACTGTGTATTATAATATGAAATAACAGAATAATATAATAATGATGCAATATAATAATATAATATAATATGAAATAAGAACAAAATAATATAATAATGATCAAAAACAATAATAATATAAATTAATATAAGATCGAAATAATATAGGGATGCAAAATAATAGTAATATAATAATAATATAAAATAACAACAATAATGCAAAATACTGTGTATTATAATAACATGAAATAACAGAATAATATAATAATGATGCAAAATAATAATATAATACAATGAAATAAATATAATATCAAATAAGAACAAAATAATATAACATAATAATGTAAAATGATAATAATATAAAAAACAAATAATATCAGGATGCAAAATAATAAAAATAAAAACAATATAATATAAAATAACATAATAATGCAAAATCATATGTATAATAATATGAAATAATAACAACATAATAATGCAAAATACTGTGTATTATAATAATATGAAATAACAGAATAATATAATAACGATGCAAAATAATAATATAATAAAATATGAAATAAATATAATATGAAATAAGAACAAAATAATATAATATAATAATAATGTAAAATGATAATAATATAAAAACCAAATAATATAAGGATGCAAAATAATAAAAATAATATAATATAAAATAACAACATAATAATGCAAAATCATGTCTATAATAATAATATGAAATAATAAAGAAATAATATATTATAAACGTGGTGTAACATAATATGTATGATAATAATATAATATGAAATAATAACACAATTTATAATATAATCTAAAGGCCTTTTCCTGACGCTCTCCTCAGCGGCGCTTCGCTCGCCTCACTCACCCCGGCCGCCATCTTGGCTGTTCCCTTCCCCGGCTCTCACGCGCCAGGCCACGCCCCTTGCCCCGCCCCCAAGTCCCGGCAGGTACATCACACAACCCGTCCCTTCCGTCGCCAACCCTGACACATCCATGGACATAATATTCAAACAATATAATCATACGTAACGATTATTAATAAGCTCGAATACTATATATCTCTGATATTATAAAATTATTTATTTTGTATTATTGCGGCTACGATGGGAAACGCCCCCGCACTACATATCTGCCAGGACGCGCTTCGACCAATGAGGGAGCGAAGGAAGGGGAAAGGGGCGGGACCTCCCAAGCAAGTAAAGAGCGCCCCTGCAATGCAGAAAGTGAACATAGAGGTAAGAAAAGTAAAGAGAACCCCGCAATGCGGAAATGGAACATAGAAGTATAAAAGGAAAGAGCGCTCCTGCAATGCAGAAAGTAAACATAGACGTATGAAAAGTAAAGAGCGCCCCCTCAATGCGGAAATGGAACATAGAGGTATGAAAAGCAAAGAGCGCCCCCGCAATGCGGAAATGGAACATAGAGGTATGAAAAGTAAAGAGCGCCCCCTCAATGCGGAAATGGAACATAGAGGTATGAAAAGCAAAGAGCGCCCCCGCAATGCGGAAATAGAACATAGAGGTATGAAAAGTAAAGAGCGCTCCTGCAATGCAGAAAGTGAACATAGAAGTATGAAAACTAAAGAGCGCTCCTGCAATGCAGAAAGTAAACATAGACGTATGAAAAGTAAAGAGCGCCCCCTCAATGCGGAAATGGAACATAGAGGTATGAAAAGCAAAGAGCGCTCCTGCAATGCAGAAAGTAAACATAGAGGTATGAAAAGTGAAGAGGGCCCCCGCAATGCGGAAATGGAACATAGAGGTATGAAAAGCAAAGAGCGCCCTCGCAATGCGGAAATGGAACATAGAGGTATGAAAAGCAAAGAGGGCCCCCGCAATGCGGAAATGGAACATAGAGGTATGAAAAGCAAAGAGCGCCCTCGCAATGCGGAAATGGAACATAGAGGTATGAAAAGCAAAGAGGGCCCCCGCAATGCGGAAATGGAACATAGAGGTATGAAAAGCAAAGAGCGCCCTCGCAATGCGGAAATGGAACATAGAGGTATGAAAAGTAAAGAGCGCTCCTGCTATGCGGAAATAGAACATAGAGGTATGAAAAGCAAAGAGCGCCCCCGCAATGCGGAAATGGAACATAGAGGTATGAAAAGCAAAGAGCGCCCCCGCAATGCGGAAATGGAACATAGAGGTATGAAAAGTAAAGAGCGCTCCCGCAATGCGAAAATAGAACATAGAGGTATGAAAAGCAAAGAGCGCCCCTGCTTTGATGAAATGGAACCTAGAGGTATGAAAAGGAAAGAGAGCCCCTGCGATGCAGAAATGGAACATAGAGGTATGAAAAGTAAAGAGACCCCCGCAATGCAGAAATGGAACATAGAAGTATGAAAAGTAAAGAGCGCTCCTGCAATGCAGAAAAGGAACATAGAGATATGAAAAGTAAAGAGCGCCCCTGCTTTGAAGAAATGGAACATAGAGGTATGAAAAGCAAAGAGCGCCCCTGCAATGCAGAAATGGAACATAGAGGTATGAAAAGCAAAGAGCGCACCTGCAATGCAAAAATGGAACATAGAAGTATGAAAAGTAAAGAGCGCCTCTGCAATGCAGAAAAGCAACAGAGATATGAAAAGTAAAGAGCGCCCCTGCAATGCAGAAAAGCAACATAGAGGTATGAAAAGTAAAGAGCGCCTCTGCAATGCAGAAAAGCAACAGAGATATGAAAAGTAAAGAGCGCCCCTGCAATGCAGAAAAGCAACATAGAGGTATGAAAAGTAAAGAGCGCTCCTGCAATGCAGAAAAGGAACATAGAGATATGAAAAGCAAAGAGCGCCCCTGCAATGCAGAAATGGAACATAGAGGTATGAAAAGCAAAGAGCGCACCTGCAATGCAAAAATGGAACATAGAAGTATGAAAAGTAAAGAGCGCCTCTGCAATGCAGAAAAGCAACAGAGATATGAAAAGGAAAGAGCGCCCCTGCAATGCAGAAAAGCAACATAGAGGTATGAAAAGTGAAGAGCGCTCCTGCAATGCAGAAAAGGAACATAGAGATATGAAAAGTAAAGAGCGCCCCTGCTTTGAAGAAATGGAACATAGAAGTATGAAAAATAAAGAGCGCCCCTGCAACGCAGAAATGGAACATAGAGGTATGAAAAGTAAAGAGCGCCCCTGCAAGGCAGAAAGACAACCTAGAGGTATGAAAAGTAAAGAGCACCCCTGCAATGCAGAAAAGCAACATAGAGGTATGAAAAGTAAAGAGCACCCCTGTAATGCAGAAAAGGAACATAGCGGAGCATTGGATGTACCAGCCTGGGCGCAGAATACAGTAGTCTTACTTATCCAACATTTGCTTACCCAACATTCTGGATTATCCAACGCACTCGACCTTTTAGTAGTCAATGCTTCTGTAGTCAATGTTTTCAATGTTTTGGTGCTAAATTCATAAATACAATTACTACATAGTATTACTGCATATTGAAGTAATTTTTCTGTCAAATTTGTTGTATAACGTGATGATTTGGTGCTTAATTTGTAAAATCATAATGTAATTTTATGTTTAATAGGCTTTTCCTCAATCCCTCCTTATTATCCAACATATTCGCTTATCCAACGTTCTGCCGGCCCGTTTATGTTTGATAAGTGAGACTCTACCTTAATAATATTGGACCTCCGAGGCGGTCTTCCATGGTTGTGGGCGAAACATGAGGAGAGAATGCTTCACGCTTGCCTCCAACATGCACGAGTTCTTTCTTCCTCCCACCCTGGACATCATCCCACAGATAGATAATAAACCCCTCTTGCCTGGTTTCCAACAAACCTCACGACCTCTGAGGATGCCTGTCAGTAATGTGGGCGAAACGTAAGGAGAGAGTGCTTTTTGGATGGCCTTCTGTGAGGAGGGCTTTAATAGTATCCTTCCAGTCAGGCAGACTGGGGTTGGACTCGATGGGCTTCGGGGCCCCTTCAAACTCTAAAATTCTATGACAGGCTGGATGTTCACCTGTCGGGAGGGCTTTGATGGTGTCCTTCCAGCTTGGCAGACTGGGGTTGGACTAGATGGCCTCCAGGATCCCTTCCAAATGTAAGATTCTATGCCTCTAAAGCTTTACTTCTCCATAGAACTAATTATAACAGTGAGGATGAATGGCCATCTCTCAGGAGGGATCAGATGGTGCCTTCCTACCTATAACATGTCTTGGTGCTGAATTTGTAAAATCATAACCTATTTTGATGTTTAATAGGCTTTTCCTTAATCTTTCCAACATATTCGATTATCCAACGTTCTGCCGGCCCGTTTATGTTGGATAAGTGAGACTACTGTACATACAATATATTATATTAGTACAGTACAATACAAGCATTATATATTATTATATTGTACTATAGGACTATATTGCAATGTTATTAGTAACATTACATGTAATATATACAATTATAATAGTGTATTATTACTATTAAATTGTATTACATCAGATTATCAATATTATGTATGTACATTATATTAGTACAGCACAATATAAGATTATATTGTACTATACGACATTGCACTATTAATGTAATTTAATGTAATTATTAAATTGTATTACATCGGATTATCATTATATGTGTATATAGTACATGAGTATAGTATGTTTGGGACTCAAACTCCCACAATGCCTAGCAGCCTGCCTACGGGTTGGGGAAGAGTCCAAAACACCAGGAGCGAAGGCCGAAGTGGGTTTTCCTGCCTGGGATTCCTTCCGCGCCTTGGCCTGCGAACGTTGTTTGGAAGGCCACGCTCCCGGCTGTCTTCCTCCTCCCGGGTCTTGGCGACGAGGCCTCGACGGAGCCGGGTCGCCGTGGAATCGGCCGCCCCGAACGACTTACCGGGGCGGGCAACCATCTTGCCGCCCTGTGACGGAGGCCGCGCAGACGCAGAAGTGAAGGGAATGCCTGCAGTGGGTGGGGGCCAAGTTCCCCCAAATATGGAACAGGCCGCGCAGCCGCAGAAAGGAAAGGGGTGCCTGTAGTGGGCGGGGCCAAGTTCCCTCAAATACGGAACAGGCCGCGCAGCCGCAGAAGGGAAAAGGATGGCTGTAGTAGGCGGGGCCGTTTCTACTAGGGAGCAGGCCGCGCATGCGCAGGTGTCTGCAGTGCCTTCCCTGCTCCATGCTTGTTAGTAGTCCCTGTGTAAACTTTCACACAGGAAAGGCTCTGCAGATTAATCCTGCCAGAGAAGTCAACCCATGAAGCAACCTGGACACAGAATATTTTATTTATTTATGACAGTATTTCTTCCCAGACCTTCTCACCCAATAAGAGGAGACTCATGGTGGCTTACAAATAGATAACACTTATAAACAATTACAATCACATTTCAACTCAATTTAAAATTCAAGTTACATTAAAACATTCGTAAAATTATTAACCTCATTTCTATCCCGCTCATTTATGGAGATGAGCGGCATACAAGATACATCCAGACAAAAATTCAATGCAAATAAAGCAAACATTACATAAAATCAATAGAAACAATCAACATATAAATACACTTTAGTGCCATGTAGGCAGTGTTAAATACTCTGGCAATGGCCAGATGTACTTGGGGTGCAAGAAAATTGTGTTTATTAATAATAATACTTTATTTTTATACCCCGCTCCCATGTCACATGTAATAAAGTCATACATTAAAAACGATATAAATAATAAAACCATATGACAGAATATCAGAACAATGAGTCTGAGCACAGTGCAAAACTTAAAGTGTTTCTCTTGACTTTATTTGTAGAAAACAAGGTTTATAAAAGGCAGCAGCACAAACTGTATTGTAATCTAGATGTTTAAGGCTGTCAAAAATTAAACGTTTGAATAATAACCAGAAAACACCTTTTTTTGGGAAGAGTTTTATTCTGGAACGCTGACATTGTTGGAAAGGGGTCGAGCTCATCAGCCAGAACGGCAAGGCGTCCTGCTCTCTGGGATCTCCTTACGTCCGTCCGTCCATCCATCTGTCCGTCCTTGGCTCTTGTCCAGGAGGAGCCCCTCCCTCGGCGATTCCGGAGACATAGAACAAGGGAGAAAACAAGTGTCAGAAGGGCTGAACCAAGGGAGCATCTCGCTTTTGGGGGCTCTTGGGAACTGTGGCTTTTTGTACTAGGATCCCCTTCCACCAGGCATTTATTTATGGGGAGCGGGGGTCCCTGCACAGAGAAAAGGGGGTCCTAAGGGGGTCCCACGTTTGCATCCAGAACCAGGCTCCCTGTTGCATGAGGAACGCAGCTGCCGGGGAGGGAGGGCTGTCCGTTGGCCCTGGGCGGATGGCGGAGGGGCTTTCTAGGCCGTCGGATTGGGGGAGAGCGGGGACCAAACACTGGGGTCCCGAGGGGGGGCGCTCCCAGCGCAGGGCAGAGACAGGGTTAGGGTTCTTCCCACCCGAGGCCCGGAGGCCCCCTCCCAGCTTGGTTCTTGCCAACAGGCAAAAACAGCCCTATTTAAAATTCCTGCTCTAGTTAGAAATGGGTTAGTAGGGTTAGCAGGTTACGGTTAGTTCAGGTATTAATCTGAGCTGCTACGAGATGTTTAAAATGCCCGTGACGTGAGCTGGGAGCAGCCGCTCGGGTCCCCAGAGTTGTTTCCTTGGGTGCAAGGGTTTTAATATATATATTTATATTTTTATATCCCGCTGTCCCGCCAGCCGCGACCCCCTGCCCGTCTAGGGAGATCCGCCCACCCCCCACGATCTGCCCAGGGTAAAGGGAGGACCCGCTCGTCCCTGAGTGGGGCCTCAATGCCACACTCAAGCGGAGCTGTGAATGTGTTCCTCAAAGGAAGGCCTAGCGCACAGGGAGCCTGCTTTCTGATGCAAAGGTAGGAGTGAAATGCCTGGTCTGACACATTAATGACAGGGGATCTCAGTTGGGGGGCCCTCCCCCTAGCAACAACATAATACTAATAATACAATCAGTGGGGGGGCCCTCCCCCTAGCAACAACATGGTCCTATGTAATAACATTGTGCTAGAATAATAATATACTCTATTAATGTCATATGGAGACTAATATCAATAACTAATATTAACATCTAATAACATTGTGCTAGGATAATAATGTACTCTATTAATGTCATATTGAGACTAATATGAATAACTAATATTAACATTGTGCTAGGATAATATATACTCAATGTCATATCTATACTAATATCAATAACTAATAAAAACATCTAATAACCAAGATGCTCCTCCCCCAATAACATGCTATTCTAATTTATATTGTATAATCATCCAACACTCTCTTATCCAACATTCTGGATTATTCAACGCATTTTTGTAGTCCATGTTTTCAATGCGTCGTGATGTTTTGGTGCTAAATCCGTAAATACAGTAATTACTACATAGCATTACTGCATATTGAACTACTTTTTCTGTCAAATGATGTTTTGGTGCTTAATTTGTAAAATCATCAACTAATTTGATGTTTAATAGGCTTTTCCATAATGCCTCCTTATTATCCAACAGCGCAGGCTGGAAAGCAAGCCAGCTGCAATTAACTGCAATGAATCACTCTGACCAGGAAGTCACGAGTTCGAGGCCCGCTCGGAGCCTGTTTGTTTGTCTTTGTTCTATGTTAAAAGGCATTGAATGTTTGCCTATATGTGCCATGTGATCCGCCCTGAGTCCCCTTCGGGGTGAGAAGGAAGGGCGGAATATAAATGCTGTAAATGAATAATAAATATCAACAAATCACTCTGACCAGGAGGTCATGAGTTCGAGGCCAGCCCGGTAAAATGCTGTAAATAAATAAATAAATATTCGCTGGCCTATTTATGTAGATGACTCTACATCTAGCAAATAAATAAATAATGCAATATAATACTAACAATGATACAATATAATATGAATTACATATTATATATTAAATGTATTATTGCTAATAATGTTTCTGTATAGTGGTATAATGCAATGTAGTATATAATGCTAATATTGTGCAATGCTAATGATACAGTGTATGTAATACACCTATCTGTATTTTATGATGTGTTTTATGAATACTGATGTAAGTTAATGATGATTTATATTGCACTGTATGGTTTTTATATATGCGTTTTATTGTTAAGCTGCCCTGAGTCCCCTTTAAGGGGAGAGACAGCGGGATATAAATATTGTAATAAATAAATAAATATGTAAATATAACTCGTAAGCCGTCTGAGTCCCCTTTAAGGGGAGACAGCGGGATATAAATATTGTATAAATAAATAAATAAATATGTAAATATAACTCGTAAGCCGCTCTGAGTCCCCTTTTAAGGGGAGAGGAGGGCGGGATATAAATGTAATAAGTTAATAAATACAAAAATCTCCTTTTACCAGGCTGCAAATTCATCATATGGGGTCCCCCAATGCCTGGCTATGCAGAATAGGCTGTAGCCCATAGGCCTGCATTTAGGTTAAGATTCTCCCAGGCATCCTATTAAAAATAGAGGGTCCCTCACCTTGCGTTAACCAAAGGGGTTCCCACCTGCTAGGTTTGGCTTTAAACGCAGCGGGTCCCTCAGAAGCCTGGTTTTAAATTAATTGCAA
The DNA here is from genome assembly GCF_035594765.1 of Anolis carolinensis. Lineage (NCBI taxonomy): Eukaryota > Metazoa > Chordata > Lepidosauria > Squamata > Anolidae > Anolis > Anolis carolinensis. The sequence goes on along the minus strand of NW_026943821.1, from coordinate 28,426,290 downwards.
ACCTCCTTTAACGAGGGTTTGCCTTACAAATGGAGTTTTCCACGTGGAAAGGTTGGCATTAAAAGGGAGTCCACGTATACCTTGAATGGATTTGAACTGAACACACCTATCAGTATTTTATAATGTGTTTTATGAATACTGATGTAAGTTAATGATGATTTATATTGCACTGTATGGTTTTTTATATATGCGTCTTATTGTTAAGCCGCCCTGAGTCCCCTTTTAAGGAGAGAGGGAGGGATATAAATATTGTAATAAATAAATATGTAAATATAACTTGTAAGCCACTCTGAGTCCCCTTTAAGGGGAGAGACAGCGGGATATAATATTGTAATAAATAAATAAATATGTAAATATAACTCGTAAGCCGTCTGAGTCCCCTTTAAGGGGAGACAGCGGGATATAAATATTGTAATAAATAAATAAATAAGTAAATATAAACTCGTAAGCCGCTCTGAGTCCCCTTTTAAGGGGAGAGAGGGCGGGATATAAATGTAATAAGTTAATAAATACAAAAATCTCCTTTTACCAGGCTGCAAATTCATCATATGGGGTCCCCCAATGCCTGGCTATGCAGAATAGGCTGTAGCCCATAGGCCTGCATTTAGGTTAAGATTTCTCCCAGGCATCCTATTAAAAATAGAGGGTCCCTCACCTTGCGTTAACCAAAGGGGTTCCCACCTGCTAGGTTTGGCTTTAAACGCAGCGGGTCCCTCAGAAGCCTGGTTTTAAATTAATTGCAAACCTCTTTAACGAGGGTTTGCCTTACAAATGGGAGTTTTCCACGTGGAAAGGTAGGCATTAAAAGGGGGTCACGTATACCTTGAATGGATTTGAACTGAACACACCTATCTGTATTTTATAATGTGTTTTATGAATACTGATGTAAGTTATGATGATTTATATTGCACTGTATGGTTTTTTATATATGCGTCTTATTGTTAAGCCGCCCTGAGTCCCCTTTTAAGGAGAGAGAGGGAGGGATATAAATATTGTAGTAAATAAATATGTAAATATCACTTGTAAGCCGCTCTGAGTCCCCTTTTAAGGGGAGAGAGGGCGGGATATAAATATTGTAATAAATAAATAAGTAAATATAACTTGTAAGCCACTCTGAGTCCCCTTTTAAGGGGAGAGGTCGGGATATAAATATTGTAATAAATAATATGTAAATATAACGTAAGCTGCTCTGAGTCCCCTTTTAAGGGGAGAGAGGGCGGGATATAAATATTGTAATAAATAAATACAAAAATCTCCTTTTCCCAGGCCTCAAGTTAATAATCTGGGGTCCCCTCATGCCTGGCTATGCAGAATAGGCTGTAGCCCATAGGCCTGCATTTAGGTTAAGATTCTCCCAGGCATCCTATTAAAAATAGAGGGTCCCTCACCTTGCGTTAACCAAAGGGGTTCCCACCTGCTAGGTTTGGCTTTAAACGCAGCGGGTCCCTCAGAAGCCTGGTTTTAAATTAATTGCAAACCTCCTTTAACGAGGGTTTGCCTTACAAATGCAGTTTTCCACGTGCCAGGAATAAATACCACGTGCCAGGCCCTTTAAAAGGGGGTCCAACCTTGAATGGATTCTCTTTGCAAGCGCTTGGCCGGAAGCCCCAAACTGCTTCAAGGCATTTACAATGGCCAATCGCCGGAGTGGGAGTCCCGATCTATTGGGGAAGAGTCCCCGTGGACCCCAGCTGTACATGTGTATGTGTGTTGTGTGTGTCATGTGTGTGTGTGTGTGTGTGCAAGGCAGCCGTGGAGGCTGGAAGGAGTGTCTCACCTGGCTTTAAGGGCTCCGCTGTAGAATCTCCTTCCCGGAATCTTCTTTTTACCTGTGTTGCAGATCCTTCCCAGACAAGAAGGATCCCTCTCGGCCGATGGGAGACGGTGTCCGGCAGGAGCCCTCCGGGAGTCCAGGCACATGGAACGGGAGAGAAAACAGTGCATCTATACCTGACTTTTCGTGAAAACAGCCTAAGATATCTCCCCATGGCTGGCCTTACGGGTTAAAAGAAGCAAGGAAATCCCCACATCTGGCCTTAAAGATTAAAAAAACCAGGGATTTCCCCACGTTAGGGACTTAAAGGTTAAAATAACCAGGGATCTCCCCACGTAAGGGATTTAATGGTTAAAATAACCAGGGATTTCCCCACGTTAAGGGATTTAACGGTTAAAAAAAACCAGGGATATCCCCACGTAAGGGATTTAACGGTTAAAAAAAACCAGGAATATCCCCACGTAAGGGATTTAACGGTTAAAAAAACCAGGGATCTCCATATTGCCTGGTATTACGTGAAATAGGAGATCTCTATAGGGCAGGCCGCCTTGGTTTAACAGATCTCTATAGGGCAGGCCGCGTTAGTTTCTGGATAGGAGATCTCTATACGCCTAACTTTAAGAATAGAGGATCCCCTTTAACCAGGCTTTAATTAGGAATAGTGGTCCCCTGGGTGTGTGGCCTTACATAAATAAAAGTGGGTCCTACATAATAACAACAACAATAACAATAATAATAATTTTATCTGCTTCCTGGTATTTCTTTTTCCTGGAATCAACAATAATAATAATAATAATAATAATAATAATAATAATAATAATATCTGCTTCCTGGTATTTCTTTTTCCAGGTGCCTCGAATCAGTAATAATAATAATTTTATCTGCTTCCTGGTATTTCTTTTTCCAGGTGCCTCGAATCAATAATAATAATAATAATTTTATTTTTGTACCCTGCCACCGTCTCCCCAGAGGGACTCGGGGCGGCTCACTGATATAAAACCAGCCTACCATGCTATCGAATACAAACAATTAAATTTAAAAGGAATTAACAAAAATCACAATCATGATGCCTATGTTTGCAGTAAAAAAAAAAGGTTCGCCACGTGCTAGGCGTTGGCATGAGGCACACGGCTCTGGTCTCCCCTTGAGTGTGGCCTCGAAGCTCCGCCCGGGGAGGGAGGGGGCGTCCGTTGGCCCTGGACGGATGATATACAAGCGGCAGGGTCCATGGGTTGGGGGAGAGCGAGGGGCCCAGCCCTGGCACCGTGGGGAACACTGAGGACCAAGAGGCTGCTCTCAGGACACCTTAGGGGCCTTTTGCAATGTCCTTCCATGGGGGCCCTTTTATGGGGGGCCAGGAGGCCCCCTCCCTTCCCAGCTTGGTTCTTGCCATCAGGCAGAACACAGTCCTATTTAAAAGGGCAGGGTACCCTATTTACAATGGTGTTAGTAGGATGTTAGTAAGTGAGTTAAGGTATTGATATTTTTATTTCTAAGTTGCAAGGACATCTTAAAATGCCTGTAATGTGTGCTGCCCCCCGCGATGCCAGGGCGGGGCCCCCCGCTGACCCCCAAGCTGTGACCCCTACGGCCCGTATAGGAAGACCCATCATCTGCCTAGAACAAAGGGAGGACCCGTCCGTTCCCGAGTGGGACTTCTTCGATGCCACACGCGAGGGGAACCGTGTGCAAAGGTAACCCTTTTTTTAATGCAAAGATAGACATTAAATGCCTACCATTACACCAATTACCCTGAAAACGACCTTTTTTGGGAGGCAGGCGGTGTCCTTGCGAGGGTGTCTTCAAGCATCTTCCGTCCTCTGTCTCTCGACCTTTTGTTTCTTTCTTCACGTTGACTTGAATTCAGCGCTGGGAGAAGAGTGAGTGGGAAGAAAGCATTCAGAAAAAAAAACAGGCATTGTCTTCTATCTATTTTGCAAGGCCAGGAAGGCAGTTCCCATCTTGCCTCCTGTACCTGTAACATGCTATGCTAATAATATAATATGTATTATGTATATATAGTATATCGTATATAATATACAATATAATAGACAATGATATATAATATTATATTACTATTAATATATTATATTATTAATATAATATTATTATTAATATAGTATATTATTAATATAATATTATTATTAATATAATATTATATTCAATATAATATATTGAATATACATAAAATATAATACAATATAATATTAATTATGTTATGTATTACCTGTAATATTTTTAATAACATTACAGTATGATGGTGTAGTACAATAGTTATATATAATGCTATTATTGTGCATGCTAATACTTTCTATGTACATATAAAATTATATGAAATATATAATCAATATCATTATATTGTGTTATTATTATATTTTATTACATTACAATATTATTATCAATATTATATGTATATACATTAAATCATATTATTATAAATTACATTGTCCATTATATACAAATACACACACACACACACACACATATATATATATATATAAAATTTTCAGTATAGCATGTTATGGGTCTTAAGGCTGGAAATAAATCAGATTGGTAAAAAAAATGCAATTATTATTCTACTCCTTTCCTCTAGAAAGCTGTCTGAATTTTCAAAAATGTTGCCATGTGTTGTCAAAGGCTTTCATGGGTTGTTGTGAGTTTCTGGGCTGCCACCTCAAAAAGCAGGGACAGCTAACACCTCCAAACACAGGATTCCCCCAGGCAGGAAGCAGCCAGGCCTTGAAACTGCAGGCCATTCAATGCTAATCAAGGTGGCCAATAACAGCATTCATATTTGCCTGCAACAGACAAGGGTTCTTTCTCCCACCCTGGACATTTCGCAGACATATAAAAGCCTCACCACTCCCTTAGTTTCCAAGCCATAGATGTGGGCAAAACGTCAGGAGAGAATGCTTCTGGAACAGCCCGGAAAACTCACAACCCAAAAATTAAGCCTTTTTCTTCTTCTCTGGAAAAGACCTTGTAATTTATTTATTTTTTGATATAATATATATTATATATTAATATAGTACAATGTAAGAAATAATAATGGGTTTCCAGAAGCATTCTCTCCTGACGTTTCACCCACATCTCTGGCAGGCATCCTCAGAGGTTGTGAGGTCTGTTGGAAACGAGGCCAGTTATATATAAAAGCCTCACCACTCCCTTATAGTTTCCAGCAATCTATGGTTTCCTGCCATAGATGTGGGCGAAACGTCAGGAGAGAATGCTTCTGGGGCATAGCCATACAGCCTAGAAAACTCACAACAACGCAAAATTTTAGCCTTTTTCTTCTTCTATGGAAAAATCTTGTAATTATTATTTTTTTTGGTTGGATATAATAAAATATATTAAAATATTAATACATAAAATAGAAGTGAAAAGAAATGATCTGGATAAGAAATAAATCAGATTATAATAAATAAAAAAGAACAATATTCACCTGGTCCCTTTAGAAAAAGCTGTGGAAATTTTCAAAAATTTTGCCTTTATTTCTTCCATCCGTTTCACAAGGCTGCCATTTCTGAGGGAATAATAAGAGATTAAGGAAAAGCCTATTAAACATTAAATTAGGTTATGATTTTACAAATTAAGCACCAAAACATCATGTTATACAACAAATTTGACAGAAAAAGTAGTTCAATACGCAGTAATACTATGTAGTAATTACTGTATTTAAGAATTTAGCACCAAAATATCATGATGTATTGAAAACATTGACTACAAAAATGCGTTGGATAATCCAGAACGTTGGATAAGCGAGTGTTGGATAAGTGAGACTACTGTATTTGTAAATATTTTTTCCAAATATTTTCCTTATTTTTGGCAAATATTTCCACAAATATTTGTATGATTTTTTGGGTGAATATTTTGTGAATATTTTATTTCAATGTTTGTGAATGTTTTCATGATTGATTTTTTTCTGAATGTATTTGTGAATATTTTTATGAATATTTTTGTGAATATTTTTCCCCAAATACTTTGCTTATTTTTGGCAAATATTTCTGCAAATATTTTTTTATTTTAATATTAATATTTTTATGATTTTGTAAATATTTCAGTGAACATTTTTTCCCCTGAATATTTAACTGTACAGTAGAGTCTCGCTTATCCAAGTTTCTGGATTATCCAACCCATTTTTGTTTTCAATATATCGTGATATTTTGGTGCTAAATTCGTAAATACAGTAATTACAACATAACATTACTGCATATTGAACTACTTTTTCTGTCAAATTTGTTGTAAAACATGATGTTTTGGTGCTTAATTGGTAAAATCATAACCTAATTTGATATTTAATAGGCTTTTCCTTAATCCCTCCTTATTTTCCAAGATATTCGCTTATCCAAGCTTTAGCTTGAATAAATGAGACTCTACTGTATTTTCTAATTCAAGGCTTTGTGACATGAGACGATTTGAGGCAAAAAAATAATGAAATATTAATAAATGAAATAGTTTTCTTCTTTCTGTTTCACAAAGCCTTTATCCACCCTTATCTTGTGCTATTTGATGCCATTTTTGATAAAATTAAGATAAGACTAATATATAAAATAGGCATTTTCCTCTTTTTATTTCAATTTTGAGGAGATTCCTGAGGTAAAGAATTCCCAAAATAACAAGGAAAGCGACATAAAATGAAGTGGGATTGGAAGAGAAGCCTTTCCTGAGGTAAAAGTGATTCCCAAAAGGAAAGGCGTCTCTTTAAACTCCAGATTAATTTCAAAGGAAGTCAAATGAACCAGGTGAGCCTGTAAAAAGGGGCCCTTATTCACCTGCTTCAGAAACGGAGCCTGTCTCTTCGGACCTTCTAGCCGCGGCTGCCCTTTCTTTCTTTCTTTCTTTCTTTCTTTCTTTCTTTCTTTCTTTCTTCCGACCCAGGCCTTCAGAATGGCTCCCAGGCCAAGCTGCCTTCTCTCTCGGCGTCCCGAGATTGTCTGAGGCAAATTTTACAATTTACAGCCAAGAAGAAGCCCCGCCTCCAAAACGGCCGTTTTTTTTTTAGCCTTGGTCCCACCCCTTTGCCATCTGTCGCCGCCCGATTGGACGATTCTCCTGCTCGCCAATTTGGGCGCGAAAACAGGGCGCTGCTTGACGCATGCGCATTCCGTTGTCATTTAAAATATATGTTAGCCTCCCAATCCAGCCGCCTTTTTGGTCTTGGTCCCACCCCTTCGCTATGTGTCGCCGCCCGATTGGACGATTCTCCTGCTCGCCAATTTGGGCGCGAAAACAGGGCGCTGCTTGACGCATGCGCACTCCGTTGTCATTTAAAATATATGTTAGCCTCCCAATCCGGCCGCCTTTTTTGGCCTTGGTCCCACCTCTTCGCCATGTGTCGCCGTCCGATTGGACAATTCTCCCGCACGTCACAGGCTGAGACAGGTCAAATTGGGCGGGAAAGAAATAATAATTGGTTTTCCAGAAGCATTCTCTCCTGACATTTCGCCCACATCTCTTATGCAACTTATCATTTAGCACTGGTATGTGACATAATACGAATGATATAACATGCTAGTGGTGTATTATACATATTGTGGTATATGATTAATATAGTACAATCTAAGAAATAATAATTGGTTTTCCAGAAGCATTCTCTCCTGACGTTTCGCCCACATCTCTTACGCAACTTATCATTTAGCACTGGTATGTGACATAATACGAATAATATAACATGCTAGTGGTGTATTATACATATTGTGGTATATGATTAATATAGTACAATCTAAGAAATAATAATTGGTTTTCCAGAAGCATTCTCTCCTGACATTTCGCCCACATCTCTTATGCAACTTATCATTTAGCACTGGTATGTGACAGAATACGAATAATATAACATGCTAGTGGTGTATTATACATATTGTGGTATATGATTAATATAGTACAATCTAAGAAATAATAATGGGTTTTCCAGAAGCATTCTCTCCTGACGTTTCGCCCACATCTCTTATGCAACTTATGATTTAGCACTAGTATGTGACATAATACGAATAATATAACATACTAGTGGTGCATTATAGATATTGTGGTATATGATTAATATAGTACAATCTAAGAAATAATGATTGGTTTTCCAGAAGCATTCTCTCCTGACATTTCGCCCACATCTCTTATGCAACTTATCATTTAGCACTGGTATGTGACAGAATACGAATAATATAACATGCTAGTGGTGTATTATACATATTGTGGTATATGATTAATATAGTACAATCTAAGAAATAATCATTGGTTTTCCAGAAGCATTCTCTCCTGACGTTTCGCCCACATCTCTTATGCAACTTATCATTTAGCACTAGTTATATTATGTAATACTAATAATATAATATACTAGGGGTGTAATATAGACATTGTGGTATATGATTAATATAGTACAATGTAAGAAATAATAATTGGTTTTCCAGAAGCATTCTCTCCTGACGTTTCGCCCACATCTCTTATGCAACTTATGATTTAGCACTAGTATGTGACATAATACGAATAATATAACATACTAGTGGTGCATTATAGATATTGTGGTATATGATTAATATAGTACAATCTAAGAAATAATGATTCGTTTTCCAGAAGCATTCTCTCCTGACGTTTCGCCCACATCTCTTACGCAACTTATCATTTAGCACTGGTATGTGACATAATACGAATAATATAACATGCTAGTGGTGTATTATACATATTGTGGTATATGATTAATATAGTACAATCTAAGAAATAATAATGGGTTTTCCAGAAGCATTCTCTCCTGACGTTTCGCCCACATCTCTTATGCAACTTATGATTTAGCACTAGTATGTGACATAATACTAATAATATAACATACTAGTGGTGTATTATAGATATTGTGGTATATTATTAATATAGTACAATGTAAGAAATAATAATGGGTTTTCCAGAAGCATTCTCTCCTGACGTTTCACCCACATCTCTTATGCTACTTATGATTTAGCACTCGTATGTTACATAATACTAATAATATAATATACTAGTGGTGTATTATAGATATTGTGGTATATGATTAATATAGTACAATGTTAGAAATAATAATTGGTTTCCAGAAGCATTCTCTCCTGACGTTTCGCCCACAATGTAATTTTATTGGTATCTATTTTTATTTCTGAAATTTCCCACTCTCAGCTTATACTGGAGTGAATGATTTCCCAGTTATTTGTGGTGAAATTAGGTGCCTCGGCTTATATTCGGGTCGGCTTATACTCGAGTATATACGGTAATGTAATTTTATTGGTATCTATTTTTATTTCTGATATGACCCACCCTCTGGTTATACTGGAGTCAATGATTTCCCAGTTTTTTTGTGGTAAAATTAGGTGCCTCGGTTCATATTCGGGTCGGCTTATATTCGAGTATATAGGGTATTTGAAGAATATTCCATGGAGAGGCCTTCCTCCTCCTCCTCCTCCCTCTCCATTGAGGGCAATGCGGGGAATTTTCCAGTCCGCCTGCAATGCGCGCCTTTCACCACTGGATGGAGACAAACACACACAGCGGCTTATTCCCATTCACATTCTCTCCGCCTGCAATGCGCGCCTTTCACCACTGGATGGAGACAAACACACACAGCGCCGCCTTCCCCATTCACTCTCTCTGCCTGCAATGCGCGCCTTTCACCACTGGATGGAGACAAACACACACAGCGGCTTCTTCCCCATTGACTCTCTCTCCGCCTGTAATGCGCGCATTTCACCACTGGATGGAGACAAACACACAGCGGCTTCCTCTCCATTTACTTTCTCTCCGCCTGTAATGCGCGGATTTCACCACTGGATGGAGACAGAGAGCAGCGCCTCCTCCCTCCCTCGGGAAAGAAGGCGGGGCCACACTAAGAACCACAGACGTCGGAATGCTAGAGCGTCTCCATTGGGATACCGTAGAGTCGCATTTATCCAACGTTCTGGATTATCCAACGCATTTTTGTAGTCAATGTTTTCAATACATCGTGGCATTTTGGTGCTGAATTCGTAAATACAGTAATTGCAACATAGTATTACTGCGTTTTGAACTGCTTTTTCTGTCAAATTTGTTGTATAACATGATGTTTTGGTGATTAATTTGTAAAATCATAACCTAATTCAATGATGGGCGAATGTAGTCATGAATAATGAATAATGTAATAATAATATTATAGTAATAATATGATAATATACTACAATAATAATAGAATGATTATATATAGATCTAGATAGATATAGAAATATAGATATATAGATATAGAAGATAGAGAGATATAGATAGATATATAGATAAGACATATAGTTATATAGATATAGAAGATAGATAGATATAGATAGATATAGAAATATAGATATATAGATATAGAAGATAGATAGATATAGATAGATAGATATAGATAAGACATATAGATATATAGATATAGAAGATAGATATAGATAAGACATATAGATATATAGATATAGAAGATAGATAGATATAGATAGATATAGATAAGACATATAGATATATAGATATAGAAGATAGATAAAGATAGATATAGATAAGACATATAGTTAGATATAGAAGATAGATAGATATAGATATAGATAAGACATATAGATATATAGATATAGAAGATAGATAAAGATAGATATAGATAAGACATATAGTTAGATATAGAAGATAGATATAGATAGATAAGACATATAGTTATGTATAATAATAATAATAATAATAATAATAATAATAATAATAATAATAATAAATATAATCCATTCACAAAATGAAGATAATAAGAAAATAGCAAAATAAATGGCCCGAACTCACAAAATTGACACAACAGCTCACAGTTTGCTTTTATGTTCTTTTTGTTTTAATTATAAAAAAACAATATATTTCTTTCAATATTAAAAAAAAGAGCCACATTATTATAATTTACGAAGAAAAAAATTATTTTTGCCTTCCTTCCTTCCTTCCTTCTTTCCTTCTCAAAAAATAATGGAAAAATAAAACTTGGCGCCCGGATCTTCCAGCATCACGACATCCGCCCGCGCCTCCCTCGACAATAATAATAATAATTTAAAAACACACAAATAGATTCTCTCTAAAATTAATTAATAATAACACTGAAATAAAACAAGCCAGAAAAGGGTCCGTCGTTGCTTAAGAGCCGGCGAGATAAATCCCTGCAGCGGAAAAAAATATAATAAAATACAATTGGAAAAATTGTAGAAATTTTCCCCAATTTCCAGACACGTTTCTGTAACTCACGGACGGGACTACAACTCCCATTGCCCTGTATAACGGATGGGATTTGTAGTCCAGCCTCGGGGAAACGTCCCAATAACTATGATAATAATACTAATAATAATAATAATAGAGTTAAGTTTGCTCTGAGTTCCCAACCTCCTCGACACGTTGGACTACAACTCCCATCATCCTGCATAATTGATGGGGTTCGTAGTCCAGCCTCAGGGGAAATGTCCCAATAATAATAGTAATAATAATAATAATAATAGAGTTAAGTTTGCTCTGACTTCCCAACCTCCTTGAGATGTTGGACTACAACTCCCATTGCCCTGTATAATGGATGGGATTTATAATCCGTCATCATTGGAAATGTCCCAAAAATACTAATAATATCTAAGTTACATTTGCTCTGACTTCCCAGCATCCTTGACACTTTGGACTACAACTCCCATCATCCCGTGGGGGGGACGACTGCAACTCCCATCGTCCTCACCGGTGGCGAATCTCTTCTTGACCAGGGACATGCGGAAGGCGCTGCCCATCAGCTCCACGCCGGCGCCCGAGACGCACCCGCCCTGGCTGGAGAACTGGGCGGCCACCGGGACCGGGCGGCTGGGAACCTCCAGGGGGCGCCAAGTGGCCGTCAGCCGGCCGGAGCCTGCAAAGGGTCAAGGGAGAGAGAGGGAGGGAGGGGTCAGCCGAGGCCATGCCCACCCTGAGGGCCCCGCCCCCTGCCCCGCCCCTCACTCACCTGAGCGCAGGTCCCCCAGGTGCCACTGCAAGCGCTTCTCCTCCGGGTTCCTGCATGAGAAGGCGAGTAGGTAAATAGGTACTGCTTGATTTTGGGGGGGGGCAGGGAGGTGTTTTGACAGGGCGTCCACTGAAAGGATAGCAAGTGCCCACAAAATGGAAAGGAGGGAGTTTATGGACAAGGCTCTAGCAGGTTTGGAAGCGAAAGGCGAGTAGGTAAATAGGTACTGTTTTTTAAGAAGCAGGGTGTTTTAAAGGCATCATCACCATCATCACGGCCATACCTTCACAACCATTATATAATAATAATAATAATAATAATAATAATACGGACAAGGCTCTAGCGGGTTTGGAAGCGAAAGGCGAGTAGGTAAATAGGTACTGTTTTTTGAAAAGCAGGGTGTTTTAAAGGTATTGTGACCATCATCACCGCCATACCTTCTCAACATTATATAATAATAATATATTATATGAATATTAATAATAATAATAATATATTATTATTATTATTATTATTATTATTATTATTATTATTATTGGCTCACCAGGCAGCCTTGGGCTGCGGCCGGACATTGTCGGCCGGCTCCTCGATGGGCAGCAGCACCTGGACGTTGGTCAGCGCGGGCGGAGGGGCGGCCGAAGCCCCTGCCGTGTTGTAGCCGTAGTCAACGCAGACGCGGGTGGCCTCCGGGTCGCAGTCCCAGCTGACCGCCAGCCGCAAGGGAGCCCAGGACTGGCCCTGCTTCGAGAACTGCGGCCGGAGGAGGAAGGAGGGGGGTCAGTTGCACAGGGATGACCATTACCTATCCCGCCCCCCCCCCCCCGAGGGCAAAAGGGAGGGACTCGTTATTGTTATATTGTGATATTGTTAGTATATTCCTATTGACACATCCACCTCCACTGAGGTGTAAATCAGAGACACATCCACCTCCACTGTGGTCTCATGGTGGATAGGAGACCAAAGGAAGGGTCCAGATCAAAAGGGAGGGATTCATTATTATTATATTACTGTTGTCATCATCAACTATGTGGCACATCCACCTCCACTGAGGTCTGAGGGGAGCGATGAGTCCGAGGGAAGGGTCAGTCATGGAGGGGTGACCGCTCGCCTACCTGGTATCGGAGCAGGGTGACGTTGTAGTACGGGGCCCCCGGGGCCTGGTCAGCCTGCCGCTGGAGCTGGGCGGTCAAGGCAGCCATGTTGAGCCAGAAGTCGCGGCTGGAGGGGTCACTCTGGGAGGGGTCGCTGGCCGGGCGGAGAAAGGAGAGCGGGGTCAGCCCGTTGCCAGGTGGCCGTGGCTGACCGTTCTCACCGGAGGCTTCCTCACCTGAAGAGGAGGTCGGGGCTGGGCAGGAAGTGGTCAATGGCCGCGGTGCGGAGGAGGCGGAAGCTCAGGACGGGGGCCGAAGGGCAGCCGTTGAAGGCGCGCAGGATCCCGGCCGGGAAGGACATGGTCATCTCCCCGGTCACCTTGACCAGGCAGCTGCGGGGGGGGGGGGGGAGATGGTGATGAAGATGATGATTGCCACTATTGTTACTATTACCAATGTCACTATTAATGATTTATTATTACAGTATTACTATCGAATTATTATTACTGTCATTGTTATTATAGTCCCTAGTATTGTAATTATTATTATTACACATATATTATAATATATTATATAATATATAATCATAGCAGTGGTAATAATAATAATAATAATAATAATAATAATAATAATAATAATAATATAGCGATATGCATCCACCTCCACTGAGGTGTAAAGCACTGACACATCCACCTCCACCGAGGTCTGATATAAAAATGCATCAACCTCCATTGTAGCATTAAGCACTGACACGTCCACCTCCACTGAGGTCTGATACAAGCATGCATCCACCTCCATTGTAGCATTAAGCACTGACACATCCACCTCCACCGAGGTCTGATATAAACATGCATCAACCTCCATTGTAGCATTAAGCACTGACACGTCCACCTCCACTGAGGTCTGATACAAGCATGCATCCACCTCCATTGTAGCATTAAGCACTGACACATCCACCTCCACTGAGGTCTGATATAAACATGGATCCAGCTCCACTGAGGTGTAAATCAGAGACACGTCCACCTCCACTGAGGTCTGATACAAGCATGCATCCACCTCCATTGTAGCATTAAGCACTGACACATCCACCTCCACTGAGGTCTGATATAAACATGGATCCACCTCCACTGAGGTGTAAATCAGAGACACATCCACCTCCACTGAGGTCTGATACAAACATGCATCCACCTCCACTGAGGTGTAAGCAGACTCTGGATACCACATTGTTCTCCTGACCTGTCCGGCCCGTGTTCCTTGAAGAAGGTGTGGACGTATTCGGTGAAGGCGGCGGCCACGGGGAGCCCCCCCTGGGAGCCCGGCACCACCGGGGAGGGGCCTCTCGACACGCCTGGAACCAAAGAAAGCGTGACGCGGAGGGAGGGAGGGAGGGAGGGGGGAAGGAAGGAAGGAGGGGGGGGGGAAGGACACTTCACCCAACTCTGACGCACCGATCCCGGGCTGGGTGGCCACGAAGAAGGCCCGTTCGGCGGCGCTTGGGGGGGCCGACAGGCTCCAGAGCGGGGAGGGGCTCAGGGACCGGGGCTGGAAAATAAAAATAAAAAGGGGGTTCATGGGGTGACCGGCCCGACCGACCGACGGCCCCCTCCCATCCCGTCCCAAGCTGACCGGCGCTCGCTCACCGTCTCGCTGGACAGGCAAGTGGCCGGAATGGCCGAGGGGCGCTTGGACCCCAGGTGACCCTCCTGGACTTGTGTTCACAGACATACATCCACCTCCACTGAGGTCTCATGTATTCATTTACTCTATTTTCGTATTGTGACCCACTCACCGTTGGGGTCCGTGCGGGGGGGCGTGTCCTCGTGGGGGTCCCTTCCGCGGGGGGGCCCCAGGGGGAGGGGCTGGAGGCGGAGTCCCCGCTGCTGACGCTGGGGGGGGGGGGGCGGGGGAGGAGGAGGAGGAGGAGGAGGAGGCGGAGTTGGAGGAGGGGCGGGACCCCCCCCAGGGTGCCCTCCCCATCTTCCTCCTCGGCAGGGGGCGGGGGGTCCGGGGGGGGCGGGGCGGGGGGGCGGGGCCTGGGGCGCCCAGGGGTCGGGGCCCCGCCTCCTCCGCCCCCCCACAGGGATGTGGGCGGGGCCGCGGGCCGCGGGGGGGGGGGGCGAGTCCAGGCCGGAGTCCCCGCCCACGTTCTCGGGGGAGGGGGAGGAGAAGGGGGAGGGGCTCGAGGAGCAACCGGGAGGCGGGGCCTGCGGAGATAAACGGGAGGAGCCCGTCAGTCAATCAATACATCTAATGGCCATTATTAAATCATCATCGCAACTGCTTTGAGCCTCCTTCAAGAGAGATCGATCTGGGTATTAATATAATATAATAATTACAAATAAGTAATATAATTTTTAATGCAAAAGGCTTTACATGTTGACTCTGATAAAGGAGAGACTTTTGTAATGTTTAAAGCACCAGTAATTTTCTCTAAAAGCAGAGAGAAGGGGGCTCCAAATGCCATTAAGCAAACAAAAGCAGCAAAAACGAAAGTAGAATCCCTTTTCTTGACTCACCCAGTAACCATGGAAACAGGGGGGCAGGAGGAGGAGAAGAGAAAAACTCAAGCCCAGGCAGAGCAATTTCTGCAAACTTTCTTTTATGAGGACATGGAAAATAAAACATATAATTTGGATATAAGTAAACTACAGGAATGCTTACAGTTAATCCCTGAGGACTTTGATTTATCTGATCGTGAGACTGAACCAACAGGCTTCAGAGACTTTTTACAAAAAGATTCAAGTTTAAGAAAAAGCAGAAGCATAGTGGAATTGGGCATTGACCAGCTTAAAGAATTTATTCAAGAGTTAAAACAGGAAGGCATAAACCTTCTTTTGAAAGCAGCCCAACAACGATCCTTGGAAGACTATAATTCTTTTTGGGAAAAGAGAAAATGTATTTCTTCATTCAATACAGAACTCATAAAAGACATAAAGGGATATATTGAAAGGGAATCTGTCCTCCTGAATCAATTTAAAAGACATAAAGAAGACTTGGCAAGAAAACTTAGGCAGCGAAAATCCCAAATGGGAACTTCTTTACAGGTTGAGACATTGAGTAAGGATCGTGACCGCTCCCCTTTAAAGACAAGGCAAGACTCGGAAGAGGAAAGGTCCCCTATCTCCTTGTCTAAAAGAAAGGAAAAGTCCCAGGAGATAGAAAGGCAAGATCCAACAGACACACAGAAAGGGGCTCCTAGAGGGCTTTCAGATCCCATTAATTCCACCTCAGCATCCGAAATTGAAGAAGAAGATGAGGAGGAGAAAATGGAAGGGCTTTCTTTTCAGTTACCGAGAAAGAGCGGCGTGGAGCTGTCTGGTGTCTCTTCCCTGCAGAGCTCTTCAGAAAGCAGCAGTGAGGAAGAGCGAAAAGAGAAAGAGGGTGGGCAAGAAGACCCAGAAAAGCTGGTGACTAAAGAATTTTTAAAACGACAATATGACACCGATTTCCAAAGCATGGCGGAGGAGGAAGTGGCCGATTCGGAAGCCGTGCTTTCTGAGACATCCCAGATCAAGACCCTTTCCCGAGAGAGGCAGATTATGGCTGCCTGGACAGAGTGCCTGCACACCAACTGGGATAAAGTGACCAACATCATTTTGCCCAAAGAATTTCATAGGCATGACACTTTAAAGCTGTGGGGCTTTGCTGTGGCCCACCTGGCCTTGCCGACATCTCAGGACCGCCTACCGAATTTCAAGAAGTACAACAGGGATCGACTTTGGGGGATCCTGGAGAAGAGCTTTCCTGTCTTAAAGGCTGTCCTCTCGGGTCTGAGAGTTTCCCAGTCCCAAAAACAAGTGGCTCATGCCCGAACCTTGTCCTTGGAGATTATCCAACACCTGCTCCTGGCCAGGAAGCCCAAGACTTCTGTCATCGTTTTACCCGACTGGCTTTCGGAGGCCCAGTTGATTAAGACTTTTCAAGAGATTCACCGGATATGGCAATGTTCTCTCGAGAATCAGACTCCTTTGGTCTGGGCCCAAGTGGAGAACACGAGCAAGATGGTATCCAGAGAAGCTTTGATGGAGTGGCTCCTGACCGTTGTGGCGGATCTACAACAACGGCAGAAGATTTCCAAGCAGCTGGGCTTCGATCCGAGGGGAGAAGAAAGATGCGGATCCCAGAAAGGCATCCAGAGTGGAGAAAGAGAACAGAACCTGGTGGAGGACAACCGTTCGGGATCTCTGACCTCAACTCCTCTTTCCTTGGGAGCCAGACCCAAGGATCAGGGGAGAAAGATCCAGGAGAAAGTGAGGCAAAGAGGGGGGACTCTTAGTGATATCAGTGGTTCAGACCTTGATGCCGGGACTCCCAAAAGGGCCACGAAGAAGCCCAGAAGAGAACGGGACTGGGCAGATCAGGTGGACTCTGAACTGGGGGCAGTGGCTGAGAAAATGGGAAAGGGTTTACGTGTTGGGGAGGAGGGATTTGGTCCGATGCTTCCAGACAGTGTGGCTGGGGGGAATGCTTTGGAGGATGTTGTGGACCTTGGGGGTTTTCCCCCTATGAGGGACTTAGTTTCCATCCCAACTATCGCTGAGGAAGCATTAATGGAACTGGCACCGAGAGGGAGGAGGTTCCTCCAGGAGCCTGAGACTATGGACAATGGGACTAGACATGCCTCGGAGGTCGATGGAGGAGCGGGTGAGATCAATGTGAGTAAAAAGTCTGGTCTGGATGGACATTCAGAAGAAAGGGAAAGGGACCAGAGACGAGGGGGGAAGTTTTACGGGAAGGCAACTCCAGGTTCTTCGAAACCACAACAGCAGAAACAGGGAGGGAAGACCTATGCTAATGTGGCAGGGAAGGCCGGTGGGAACCCTGGCCCACGGCCCTATGTTGCGGGACACGGCCAGAGGGATTGCGCATAACTACGGGCATGACACACGTCATGGGGGTGCTGCGAGAGGTGGTCCGCCAGGATATTAACGTGGTTTAGGGCCACCCCGAACAACCGCGGATCCATAGTGGACAGTCTTGAGTTTGAACTCTGGGACGTATTGGTCCGGGGAAGGGTCCTCAACCCGCGTGGGAAGTCCACGTGCGATGGTGAGGTCACGGCGCACCATCTGGGTGGACCACAACCACGTGGCTCTGGATCTCCTCAATGAACCCAAGGAGTGTTCTCCAACCTGGGTGGGACCTCCACGTGGACCACAACAATGTGGCTCTGGATCTTCTCAATGAATTCAAGGAACATTCTTCAACCTGGTAGAAGTTCCGCATCGACCACAACAACGTGACTCTCTATCTTCTCAACGAACCCAGGGGAAGTTCTCCAACCTGGGTAGGACTTCCGGGTGGACAACAACAACATGACTCTGGATCTTCTCAATGAGCCCCGGTGACATTCTTCAACCCAGGTAGGACTTCCACGTGCAATGGCGCACCATCTGGACAGACCACAACAACATTGTGACCAAAATATGCATATATGATATGTGGTATGAATGGAAGAGTGAAAGAGAGCTAGAAATTTGAAGACACCAGTCTGTAGACTAAGGCCTGCAAACCATTAACTACCTGCTCAGGAAATGTAATTAAAACCTGCTAATGAGACCTGAAATAGTTGACCTGCCCAGCAAACTGTGATAAGAACTGTGACTGATAAGAGAAATGTTTACATCTGTTAACATCTGATAACATTTGCTGACTTGATGAACTTTTGGGGAAGAGCTGCTTGTGTTTGCTAACACCAATCAAGAGAAATCAACATCTGGTCCAGGAAACTGAGGATATTCCATGACGGAAGACGTCTATGATTAATTTACAACTTTGGGACAACATCATCAGCAAAATATTGCTATAAAAGTGACCTTATGACAGTCCAGAAGGTGTGACAGACAGCGACGCTGTTCACCCGCCATGCTCAGTGGAGATGGTGTCCTTGGGAGTGGCAGATCTGCTCTGGGAAAGCAGGATTCTGTTCACTGTTTGGGGCCTCCTTTTCTCAGGGAAAGAGGAAGGAGTGCATTTGGAAGTCTTGGTCTTTTTGAAGTTTTGGCGTTTTGGAACTATGTCTTGGCAGGCAGCAGTGGAAGCTGGGTCTGGCCTAAGCAAGTGCTTCTCCAAGGAGGGAGAAAGAATATGGTAATATTTGTGTGCATGAAGATGGATGCATGTTGTGTGTGAATGATGAATGAAATTGTAACCCCCCCCCCCCTTGTTTGCTTCTTAGCCAATGTAACTGTAGGTTGTTTGTGAATCCAATGTAGTTGCATAGAATCTGTATGTTTGTATGTCTAAATGTTGTTCTTTGTTGTTCTGTAAAAGTTCTGCTATACCTCTCAGACTGAAACTGCAATAAAAAGAACCTATGCTTTAAAGTTATTGAAAAGTTATTCATAACATTTTTGGTGTCAGAAGTGGGATATTCTGTTCAGTCTGAGCAGGATGTTTTAACTTTTGTCGACCATCTCTGCCACATAGTGTACCATCTCTGCCACATAGTCGACCATCTCTGCCACATAGTCTACCATCTCTGCCACATAGTCTACCATCTCTGCCGCTAAGTCTACCATCTCTGCCGGTAGACCTAGCGACAGAGATGGTAGACCTAGTGGCAGAGATGGTAGACCTAGTGCAGAGATGGTAGACCTAGTGGCAGAGATGGTAGACCTAGTGGCAGAGATGGCAGACCTAGTGGCAGAGATGGCAGACCTAGTGGCAGAGAAGGGAGACCTAGTGCAGAGATGGTAGACCTAGTGCAGAGAAGGTAGACCTAGTGGCAGAGATGGTAGACCTAGTGGCAGAGAAGGTAGACCTAGTGCAGAGAAGGTAGACCTAGTGCAGAGATGGTAGACCTAGTGCAGAGATGGTAGACCTAGTGGCAGAGATGGTAGACCTAGTGGCAGAGATGGCAGACCTAGTGGCAGAGATGGCAGACCTAGTGCAGAGATGGTAGACCTAGTGCAGAGAAGGTAGACCTAGTGGCAGAGATGGTAGACCTAGTCGCAGAGAAGGTAGACCTAGCGGCAGAGAAGATAGACCTAGTGGCAGAGATGGTAGACCTAGTGGCAGAGAAGGTAGACCTAGTGCAGAGATGGTAGACCTAGTGCAGAGAAAGTAGACCTAGTGGCAGAGATGGTAGACCTAGTGGCAGAGAAGGTAGACCTAGTGCAGAGATGGTAGACCTAGTGCAGAGAAGGTAGACCTAGTGCAGAGATGTTAGACCTAGTGCAGAGAAGGTAGACCTAGTGGCAGAGATGGTAGACCTAGTGGCAGAGAAGGTAGACCTAGTGCAGAGATGGTAGACCTAGTGCAGAGAAGGTAGACCTAGTGGCAGAGATGGTAGACCTAGTGGCAGAGAAGGTAGACCTAGTGCAGAGATGGTAGACCTAGTGCAGAGAAGGTACACCTAGTGGCAGAGATGGTAGACCTAGTGGCAGAGATGGTAGACCTAGTCGCAGAGAAGGTAGACCTACCCTGTTTCCCCAAAAATAAGACATTCCCGAAAAGTAAGACCTAGTAGAAGTTTTGCTGAATTGCTAAATATAAGGCCTCTCCCGAAAGTAAGACCTAGCAAAGTTTTTGTCTGGAAGCATGCCCAGCGCCTGCCAAACAGAACACCAGAGCATACAGGATTGGTAAATGTACATACCAGTTGTACATGGAAATAATGGTAGTAACAAGAAATTCTTAATATGATTCATAGTTTGTCTGGTTATGTTGGTTTGTGATGACAACTACTGTACAATATATAATAAATGTTCATTTTTGTTCAACAATAAATGTGAATTCTTCTTCATAGAAAAATAAGACACCTCCTGAAAATAAGACCTAGCATATCTTTGCCAGCAAAAATTAATATAAGACACTGTCTTATTTTCGTGGAAACACGGTAGCGGCAGAGAAAATAGACCTAGTGGCAGAGATGGTAGACCTAGTGGCTGCCCCGAAACCCTCGCTGGCTGACTTGAAACCTTCGCAGGCTGACCTGAAACCCTCACTGCCCCGAACCCCTCGCTGGCAGCCCCGAAACCCTCGCTGCCCTTTAGGGGTACCTTCTCTCGACCAGGTGCCCTTTAGGGGTACCTTCTCTCGACTGGGTAGCCCTTAGGGGTACCTTCTCTCGACCAGGTGCCCTTTAGAGGTACCTTCTCTCGACCGGGTGCCCTTTAGGTGTACCTTCTCTAGGGGACTCAAAGCGGCAGTGAAGTGCAGGGAAGCGGCACTCTCTCTCGTGTGGGTAAACAGTGACTCTGGCCATTAGCACGCACTGCTCTCCGCCTGCCTGAGAGGGAAGGAGGGGGGAGGCAGTGGCCCCGACGGGACGGACGGCAGCAGCCCTGCCGCCACAGTTCATCCGATCAGAGATTCATTACCTTAAATCCTTTGCTTGTCCGAGGTCACGTACCACCAGGACTGGTCTATTACTAATGTCATTAAGATCCCTTTTCTGGCTCCTATATAATAAGCAGAGGCGAGGGTGCTGTGATTAATGGAGGCTTGATGGATGAAACCCCCCTGTCACCATTTAATACCTGTAACAATAGATTCATTAACTAGGATTAGTTTCAGACATAAGCTTTTCTATACCCATGGCTATTACTCACTCAGTTCATTAACAGGACAGCATTAGTTCTGGTACCTTTGAGCAGGGATACATCCTGCATAGCAATTAGGCTTGCTCTCTTCACTCTCAGGGTATTGGAAGGGGGCTTATTTTAAAAAAAATTAAAAAGCGGGAATCTCTTAATTCTGATCTGTCAGGAAAGGCTGCCTGGCTCTGGTTCCCCCTGCCCCACCCTCAAAATCCACTTCATTTCTTCATGGAGGAGAATGGGTGACGTGCCAAGTGGAGAAGATAGCAGTTTATGGCTCGCCAGTGGCACTTTCCTTCCCTCATACTGCATTTCCCACAAGGGACACTTGGTGGCGCCGTTGATCCCATGAATTCTTCCCAAAGTCTGCCTTGATGATTGGTATCGGAATTGGAGGGAGGGAGGGAAGGCAGGAAGGAAGGCAGGCAGGCAGGCAGGCAGGCAGTCATTTCTGCAGGTGAGGCTTAAAAAACCTCCCCCGCCCTCCTTCCAGGGTGCATGGACTGATATCTGTAGTTTGGGTACAAAACGGGGCATGGGCCAGAAATGCATGGCCATGGATTCTGCTTTCTGCCTTGTACCAAGAGCCAAGTTGGGAAACATCCAGAGTGTTTTTGACTACAGTGTCATTGGCCATGCTCTCTGGGGATACTAGGACCTGTAGTAATAAAAATGAACTTTTCCAAACTCCAGGTAAGAGATGTTCACAAGGAGTGTAACCTAGACTACAACACAATTTTTCTTATTCCTCTTAATGTCCACCTGATGTCTTCCCGGGCTATACAGCACTGTTCCTGTTTCGATGAAGAGTCTTGGGAAGCATCCAACATGTGGCCAAAAGAGCATCTGTGATATTTTGCAAAGAAGACACTTTCCTGGCACAAATGACTGACATTGGTTGTAAGTTTTTCTTTTTTTAAAAACTTACTGACATTTCCTTCTGGGCTTGGAGGCTAGGAGGGATCTACAAGCAGAACTACCAAAGGCTTTTAATGACTGTATAGAACTGCAAGCCTTACAAAACCATAACATCATTCCAGCCACTTCGTTTTGGGCATATGTGAGTCCTGCCCATATTATTTTTGATGCATAAAAAGAATCTGACCTGCATGTTGTGCTGTAGCTCCTAGAATTCACCATCTACCATATGACCAAAACTAGAGGTTTCTTGATTGCTGTAATTATTGTGAATTTAGCAGTTGTTCAATGGTTGGAGAAAAAGTTTCATTATGATGAAACGGAGAACACCAACGGAAGCTTAACTGAATCACCCGGTTCCCCAAGGGACTGAGTGGCAGAGTGTATAATCCCGATCTGTTCCCTCGCTGACTCAGTTGCAGGCGGTCATTCGGCGTCCCCAGTGGCTCAAGAAAGCAGAGTCCAGCCATGAAGCCTCCAGCCTCCCTGGCCCTTCCTGCGCTTTCCATTCCAGGAGTGGCTTGGGTGGCCGACTTGTGGGTGGCTGTGGGGAGAGAGGAACCCTGCAGGAGTGGACGCTGGGCGGGAAAGGACGTGGCTCTTTCTATGATGTTGGGGACACCTTCTGCCTCCCTCCAGGCTCATCCACAGGGCTGGGTTCATCAGCTACATTAATCACAGCAGTATTGAAAGAAATCCCACAAACCAGTCACAAACATTCATCAGTACAAAATAGAATAATCCCTTCAATTTGAAAAAAAAACCAACAGGTTTCTTAATACAAAAATCTACATTTGCTAGTTGTTCTGTGTTGTTGAGTTGCTTTTGACTTGTGTCCTTCCAGAGAGGAATATGTCGTTCCTCCTCTGCTTGTCATGGGGTTTTCTTGGCAGGATGTGTTTCATGGGGAATTGCCTTCGCCACTTTCTGAGGCTGAGAAAATGTGATTTGCTTGGGTCAGTAGGTCTCCATGGCTGAGTGGGGATTTGAACTCTGGTCTTCAGTCACGGTCCAAAGCTCTATCTAGCTCTCTATGTTTGCTGGGCGGTATTGTGAATGTCTCAGTGGTTTTCCTCCACCTTGCACATTGACTATATCCCCAAATGGGTCTCCATCATTTATGTATTTTAATTTGTTATATTATTCTTACATACCTGCTGCAGTTCCTCCACCTGTGTATACGACAGACGGTGGTTGATTGATATTATTAACTGTTGTAAAATTCTTGTTTTGTCGTATCACTGTTTCATCTTTTGCATATTGTAAATTTTATTTATGTTATTGTTTTTGCTCAATTATGTTGTTTGGGCCTTGCCCCATGTAAGCCACCCCGAGTCCCCGCAAGGAGATGGTGGCGGGGTATAAATAAAGTTTTATTATTATTATTTTATTAAATGCTACATTGGGGGCTATGGCCGTAATGCTGTGTATGGTTATCTGGAAAGAAACCTCACTAAATACTGTTGGAACTATCTCAGAGTAAGCTTACACCATAGGATGCAATGCTGCATATATGTGCCTAGGAGTAAGTCAGTAGTGAATGCTGTGGGACTTACTTCTAAGCAAAGTACGTACATACAATGAGACAATCCACTAGATTTAAGCCTATTTTGTCAATAAAACCAAAACAACGAACCATTTGCTGCCCTTTCATGGCATTCCAGATTAGCTCCCCGAGACACCCACCCATGTCTGTCCAGTGTCCTCCTCCCTTGCGGTCAGTCCCAGGGTTGCCACAGGGCCCATGCACAGCAGTGTCTTCTCTCCTTTATTAATCCACTTGGCGTTAAAAATGAGTGAAGAGATAGAGCGAGCAAGAGAGATTGGGGGGGGGGGGGGATTTCTGTCAATGTAGGAAGACGCATTTTGTTCTTCGGGGCTCGGTGGTTCTAGTGTTGCGAAAGGGCAGTGCTTTTCCAATGTGGGACTAATGATAATCTAAATTAGTTATTGGGAATAATTACTGCGGCTTTTATTGTGGCAAGCCGAGCAGAGCCCTGGAGAACTGTCTAGCGCAGACACTGCCGCCGCGCAGCTAAAAGCTTTGATGCTTCATTAATATTCAAGGGAAGCCTTGCCAGGCCTCCCTCGCTCCCTTCCCCGAGCTGGCACGGCCAAGGCTGGCTGCGAATGGAGAAAGGAAGAGCCGGCTGACCTGGCCTCACCTTGAGCTTCTTCACCCCTTCTCGCTTGGCCACTTTTGAAGGCTGAAGAAGGACACGGCGGTGATGCTCCAGTGTGGAGCCTCGCTGGGTGAAATGTGCAGCGGTATCACATTCACTGCCTTCGTGGTTCCTGGCAGGGAAGAGGAAAGAGGCATCGCAAAAAGAAAAGAGAAGGAGAAGGAATTGTCATATTTGGGGGACCAAAGCAGACTGTGATGGGATAAAGAGCCCCAGCAGCTCCTTAGGCATCTGTATGTTACGCTTTTCCTCTGTCGCTCCCCGCCCCCCCCCCTCCCCCAATCCAGACACTGCCTCAGAAACAGACACTTGTGATTCCGGGTCACATCTGTGAGAGAGAGCCAGTGATGTGTCTCTCTGGGAAGGGAAAATGGCTTCTCAAAAAAGCATTTATGAGGAGTGCATTATTTAACCTGACAGGGTGTGCCGGTGAGCACTTCCTAGGAGGAAACGGACCTGGGCTGCTGACCGGCCTGCCGTACGCTTCCTCAAGCCGTCCAGGCATTTCCGGGTCAAGTGAAGGATATCCATGAGCCCACGAATCCCCCCCCCCCCCCCGTGTGTGGTGGGACACCCCGACATCTGGAGGATTGCAGTCATTCTTATGAGGCATTCTTAGACAGGGAACAATGCCACAGAAATAGCTCAATTTAACCTGGCCCTGGCTTCACATTGTATTCCCAGATGCATGATGGAATATCTGCTGCTATCTAGATGTTTTGGACTTCAGCTTCCATAATCCCCAGTCAGCCTGATGCAGAATCACTGGTATTTTGATATAATTTATTATTTATTTGTTTACAGTATTTATATTCCGCCCTTCTCACCCCAAAGGGGATTCCGGGCAGATCACATTACATACATATAAGGCAAACATTCAGTGCCATATAACATAGAACAGAGACAGAGGCAGAAGCAATTTAAACCTCTCCAGCTTCCAGCTTCCTGAGGGTATGCTTGATTCCGGCTACAGGGGGAGCAGCTGCTTCATCATCCACTGCGACGGCAACTTCCTCATTCCAACGGCAGCTGGGTGATTTTTAGGGTGTCGTAAATTAGCCTACCCACATATAAGTGGTATTTACATTTCCTACTTGATAGATGCAACTATCTTTCGGGTTGCTTAGGTCAACAACGAGCAGGGACTATTTTTAATTTTAATTGTTGGGTGCTCACCCCGACACGGGCTGGCCTCAAACTCATGACCTCTTGGTCAGAATGATTTCTTGCAGCTGGCAGCTAACCAGCCAACCTGCACCACAGCCCGGGCCTCTTGTTAGAAGCGCGAGAGGTATCCAGCCTTGCATTAAGAGGAAATGGCTAGCCAGCCGGTCACACACACACACACACACACACACACCCCCGGCAGCAGGTACAAAGCACGTTATCCTGATGATCAGCCATATTGACAAGCAAAGAAAAGAATGTCCTGCCTCGCATGTTAAATTGACCAGACCAGCTTTCTATGCTATGAGCCTATGCTCTGTGCTGTGACCTAACAGGGTGGGGTGGACACTGAGCACTCTACTTTAGGTAACAAAATATCACAGTTGGCCCTAAGCTAGGAACCAGTAGATTGGCCCTGCACCCCATTTATTAATTTTATTTATATTCCACTCTTTCTTCTCACCCCGAAGGGGACTCAGGGCGGATCACAATGTACACATACATGGCAAACATTCAATGCCATATGAACATAGAGACAAAGACAGAGACACAGAGACAGTTTAACCTTCTCCAGCTTCCAGCTTCCTGAGGGTATGCTCGATTCCGTCCACAGGGCAGCTACCGCTATATTATCCACTGTGACACCAAGTCCTTGGATACTTCCTCATTCCAAACGCTGCTGGATGATTTTTATGGTGTCGTAAATTAATTAAATTAATCCCTAAATAAGTGGTACCTAAATTTCCTACTTGATAGATGCAACTATCTTTCGGGTTGCTTAGGTCAACAACAAGCAGGTCTATTTTTTATTTTAATTGTCGGATGCTCACTCTAATAAAGGCTGGCCTCGAACTCATGACCTCTTGGTCATAGTGATTTATTGCAGCTGGCTACTAACCATCCTGCACCATAGCCCGGCCCATCTCTCTCTCTCTCTTTTCTGTGGTTCCTGGAGGAAGATTTATGGAAAGTGAAGCCTTAGGGCACCAGCTACTTAGAAGGTGGTTCTGCTATCTTTTCTATTTCTGCTACAGACGGATGGGGGCAAGACTGAAACACTGCCCTTGTGTCACACTCAGGTCCACAATCTTATTGGTAGCCCAGCTATACATTGCACACCCGTTGAATCAGTTAGAATCAACACTCAGCAGTTGATTCAACAGGTCTCTTCTAGTTAGGACCAAGGCTTCACACATGTAGGAGGAAAGGGATATTGCGCCTCATGGTCCATGCATAACGTTGCATTTCCTGCTAGACATGCCCAGTGTGCATTGACACATTGAACGGAAAGTATTTCCCCCGTGAGAAAGAAATACACATCTGGAAAAGTTTAGTGCTCCCTTTCTTATATTGCATGGACATGCGTATGTCAACAACATTGGATTATTCAGTAATATATAAACTAAGAGAGACAGCTTCCTACTTATCTGCAGGACGGCATGCCTTCTTTCTCCCCAAGACCAAGGGCCAGCACCATATTTGTGACTCTTAGCTACATACAACACATGCTTGCTTTCTTGAGAGCTTGCTGTGGATCATGAGCCACTTCGAGTCTCCTTTTAGGGGAGAAAAAGTGAGATTTAAATAATAATAGGTAAAGGTTTCCCCTGACATTAAGTCCAGTCGTGTCCGACTCTGGGGGTTGGTGCTCATCTCCATTTCTAGGCCGAAGAGCCGGCGTTGTCCGTAGACACCTCCAAGGTCACGTGGCCGGCATGACTGCATGGAGCATCGTTACCTTCCCGCCGGAGCGCTATCTATTGATCTACTCGCATTTGCATGTTTTTGAACTGCTAGGTTGGCAGAAGCTGGAGCTAACAGCGGGCGCACACTCCGCTCCCTGGATTTGAACCTTCAACCTTTCGGTCTGCAAGTTCAGCAGCTCAGCGCTTTAACTCACTGTGCCACCTGGGCCCCCATGCAAACATACCCTGCACAAAACTGGCTTATTTGACATTAAAAACCAAGTGGTGGCATACATTAAAATGGTTTTAAAACTAATCTTTAACAGTTGGAAACTTCCAAAACTTTCCCACCTGGAAGCAACAGATTATGCAATACATTACTGGAGAAAAAGTGTTTGAATCTCAGCCTGGCTCCTGCCATACGTTTGCGAAGCCATTTCGAAGTTCCAGTCATTCTCTCTTCAAAGCTGCTTTGACAGAATGCAGCCCCGTGGCTCCGTTCTATGGACTGCATAAACACAGATATCAGGATGGCCAGAAAGCACAAAGCACATCAAGGAGTCCCCCTCCACAAGAGGTTATATTCGGGAGACATGCTGTGCATCCAAAACAAAGCGCATGGACTCACACAGCGATGCCGCCAGCTTTCAGTTAAAACTAATTTTAGCCATCGAACCCCTGCCAAATTGATTTTATGGGCTCGGCACCAGTTAAACATGTTACATTTCAAGCTTCAGCAACATTTGCATTTTACTAAACCCGAGGTCTGGTCTAGAGTATACAAGGGGGGAAATAATAAATAAATATATACATAAATAAATGGGCATTGAGTGGCAGACTTTGGTGGTGGTCAAACGGACTGCCTGGACCATCATTTTTGGAAGCTCCTTCAGGTGAAAAATCCCTGCAACAACTTTAAACCCAAACCAAGCATGTCACATTTTTCACTCTTCTGTGTTAAGATTTCTATTTTTTACCTGTAGGGTGGTTTAATTTTATAGGCAAACCCAGGCCTGTAGCCGGGGGGGGGGGGGGGGGTGTTAGGAGTTCACCCCCCCCAATTTTCAACCCCCCCCCCCAAATTTTTCTGGCTACGGCCTTGGGCAAACCCATTTAAAAAGGGAATTTCTTACCTGTAGTATGGAATGTTATGGTCTATTTAAGATTCTACCACTGAATTTTGCCAGGATGTTTCTTAGGAAAAATTAGAGTCAAACGGAACTTTCTCAGTGCAGTAGAGTCTCGGCTATCCGACATAAATGGGTGGGCAGAATGTCAGATAAGTGAAACTGTTGGATAATAGGGAGGGCGCCCTCTCTCGCTCACCAGGCCGGATCCTGGTTCTGCTGCCGCTGCCGCCTCGTGGAAGTTGCTTTCCTCTTGTGCTTCCATTTAGCCGCTATTGTGTCTGTGGCTCTATTTGTTTACAGTCCAGATTAGCTGTTTCGGGATTTTAAAATGCACACATGAAAACTTGTGAAAAGTTTTTTAAAAGCTGGCATTTCTCATGCGCTTGATGGACCAGAAGATGATGCACGATGGGAGAGTGATGGGGAGAAAAAAACATCTGACATGGGCCGTGCTGAGGACAGTGTGTCAGATAATGAAAGCAATGGCAGCCGCGCAGAGTCTCCTCACAAGGAAAATTAAAATGTTCACATATGTAAAGTTGGACATTCTTGTATATTTTCTCAAGTTGCTTTCAACTTCATTTTATTTAAAAGTTACTGTAATAGTCGCACCCCTTTTTTCAAAAAGAAAGCAGGGGAAATGTGACCATTGTGTGATGAAATAAGGTCTACTTTATGCCTGGTACTAGTCCTGCACACACTCGTCACAGTCCTGACTCCAGGCCAAGGGATGTCAATCAGCCATGGGTTCAGTGGTGACATATTGTACAAATAGCCGGAAACTTCCTTGGGATGAGCTCCAGTCTCCTTCCCAAAGCACAAATGGCCCGTTTGCCCCAAGCCACTTTGAGCTATTTCGTAATTCCTTATCTCTCTTCTTTGTGCAGTCCCTCCCATGGCTCTCCAGCAATTGAGCAACATGCCACACATCTAGGCCAGATGAAAGATTCGGCTTCCCTGCCTTGAAACACACCCAAGGAATGCAGGTAATTGCCCAATAAGTCTCCATATGCCGGCCAACTCCAATTACACAGACCAAGAACTTGCAAATGTTACTGTGATCACATTTTGTCAGCAGACTGTTAGGTGCGTTTTGACTAGAGATCTGCACTTCAGTGAGAATGCTGAGTAATGATACATGAGAAGGGATTTCTCCATGGTGAAATCCCACTACCAACCTACCACTGTGGGTACTGAGGAGTTCTCCGTTTTCCTTAGCTCTGGCTCAATGTTAATATTAAGCTGGTTGCAATATACTGTATATACTTGAAGATAAAATGAGTTTTTCAGCCCCCTTTTTTTAGCTGAAAACGCCTCCCTCGGCTTATAATGGGGTCAAGGCCAAGGCCGGGCAACAGAACCTGGAGGCCATTGCTTGCAATAGATGATATATTTCTCTCTTAGCCTCCCTTTATTAGTGTGTTTTCCAACGCCTTCCTCCCTCTTAACCAAGACCCTTGCAAGTCAGGAAGAAGAAATATATATATCCATTAATTTTATAAAAGCATTTTCCCCTGAAATATTTGTTAAACTCTCCTACAGATATATAGGCATTAACCCCCTGCATGCATTTGCAATCCCTATGTACTTATATATCTGTATCTATCTATCTACCCTATATATATATATAATATGAATTTTCCCCTCATATGTTTGCAGGTCTTTGCAAATCCTATAGCCATATAGATCCATGTATCTGTATATCTATATTCATATATATATACACACACACACACACACACACACACACACACACATATAACCTATTGATGCCCCGATTAATGTAATTTTATTGGTAGCTCTTTTTTTGGTTGAAATTTACCAGGAGCTGCTTCATTTCCCACCCTCAGCTTATACTCAGGTCAATAAGTTATCCCAGTTTTTGGTGGTAAAATAAACTGCCTCGGCATATATATTCAGGTCAGCTTATACTCGAGTATATACGGTATGTAAAACACAATTTAAAAAACCAAATCTACCAGAAAATGCAAAAGAGGACTCCGTCCACACCACTTCCAGTGTCTTCCAATGTCCTTGGTGATATTTTCTCCTGAAATTTCGAGGCCACAGCAGGAAATAATCCCACTGCATAATCCACATGTTAGGCACTCAAAGACAAGGGAGCAGGCAAAGGGAGGTGAAGATAGCAAAGGTTCTATATGTTAATATTTCATCTTTGAAAATGCTAGAAATTTTGGGTTGGGGAAAACATAAGGCAGATTTCTAATTTGAGAGTAAAGCTCTTTTTCTCCACCACTGCACTGGTATGCATACGCCCCCCTCTCACCAAATCCACATCCTCCAAACCTCCATTTGATGCTTCACACACTATTTTTTTGTTTTTCTCCTTTAAGAGCCTTTCTTAATCTGCAAAAGAAAACACACACACACACAAAAGAACTTCAAGGGAAATCCGTGCCATTTTGGAACACATTCATCACTGTTTTTGGAAGAAAAACTGGGGCCCAGATTTTCCATCAAGCTCAATGCCCAGTTTTGCACCCACGCTGCTGAGCCTTCTCATCATCCTGGCACTCGGTGTCTCCGTTACCATATGAATTGGAATGGCGTGCTGGAGCCGTACTGGTGGCAACTGATGGCATCCCATGGCTGTTCAGCACGTCCCCGTTGGAGGCCCTGGCCGTGCGCTTCGAAGCCTGGTTGGGAGCAACCTCGCTGTTGTCAGGTTTCCCGAAATGCCTGGCTCGCGAGCATAGTGTTTGGCTAGCAGGCAGGCTCTGTGGCAGCATAGGGTGAATGGGGCTCCCCATTCCCTCTCATTAGCATGGTGGGATAACTCCCACCCCGACACTCATTTGGGCTTACTACCCTGTTTCCCCGAAAATAAGACATCCCCTGAAAATAAGACATAGTAGAGATTTTGCTGAACTGCTAAATATAAGGCCTCCCCAGAAAGTAAGACCTAGCAAAGTTTTGGTTTGGAAGCATGCCCGCCGAATACCATAACATAATAATAATAATAATAATAATAATAATAATAATAATAATAATAATAATAATAATAACAACAACTTTATTTTTATACCCCGCCCCATCTCCCCGAAGGAACTCGGGGCGGCTTACATGGGGCCTGGCCCGATAAAACAAACAAATAACAGTAACAAAGCAATAAAACAATTATCCCAGTAAAAGACATCAACATTAATAAAAACAATCATTAAAATCAACAAGCAGGATACAGTGTTAAAAACAGGAGACTAATTCGTAGATCCCAGGCGAAATGCAGAGTGATACGAAATGGGAAAAGGAAATCTCAAGTTGAATGGACAATAAAGTGCGGTATAAAATGGCAAGACAACAACAATGGGACAATTATGGAATGGACAGATAGATCAATCCAGCAACAACTAAACATCGAAGGCCTTTTGGAAGAGCCAGGATCGGTAAATGTACGTACCATAGATTGTTGCACATGGAAATAATGGTAGTAATAAGAAATTCTTGATAGGATTCACAGTTTGTCTGGTGATGCTGGTTTGTGATGACAACTACTGTACAGTATATAATAAATGATCATTTTTTTGTTCAACAATAAATGTGAATTCTTCTTCATGGAAAAATAAGACATCCCCTGAAAATAAGACCTAGCACATCTTTGGGACCAAAAATTAATATAAGACACTGTCTTATATTATATGCTGCTGCGTTAGACCAACCGATGGAAGAGAAAGTTCACAGAGGCCGCATCGCCAAAGGTGCCTCCAAAGGCCGAGTATGGAAGCGGTGAGTTCCACTTCATTCCTTTTTCCAGTAACATGTCTGCGATGGAGAACCACTGGGCTTGGATCTGGCCCTCCCCTTTCCAGTCTCCCACCCAAGCATGAACTGGCCTCTGACCATCTTGGATTGTGTCCTTTGGGAGCCAGAGCACCTCCAGAAGCCCCAGCCCATCGGTCCCTGGCCAGCAGAGGCCGGGGTTATAGACCAAGCGGATCTGGAGAACGTCACCCCTGTTGATGGCCACAAGGATAATGGGAGGGATGATCCACAGGACTGGCCGTTCTCTCCTGAATGTGGGGCAAGAATTGGGCATCCCTGCAATGGCAGCAACGGGTATCGCTTGTGGCAGCAGATCACAAGCTTTTCTCTCTGTTCCCCAGGATCCCTTTCTGTTGGGTCAAGAAAGCCTTTAGGTGCTGTTCAGACACAGAATCTTAATGTCAGTTCTAGATTTCAACCTATGTGAAACTTGACACTTCCTGGTTGGAACATGGACCCCCATTTAATCCCCACGCACAAACAAATCCCCCCACCCAGTAATATTCTTCCTGCTCTTATTTTTTTGGTGTGTGGGATGTCATTGCTGATTAAGATGCCATCCTGTGTCAGGCTGTACTCCAGGTTCTTGGATTCTTAAAGCAGGCCAAGTGTTCTGAAAGCTGGCATAAGTCTCTCTCCCAGAATTATTCATCTTTTCCATTACAAGGGCGTCCTGTATTCAAGAGCTCCATCTGTTGGGTTGCTCAGCGTTGGGCTTTGCACCACTCAGCTGTGGTGGCAGTTCTGGCGGCCCGCGTTCCACACACATGCAGCAGGACTTGGCTCTGCCGGAGGGTGTTTCTCAAGGCCGAATGCGGCTGCTGCGGCTGGGTCAGGGTCGGGGCGGTCCAGCCGGTGTGCCCCGAGGTCGATTCCTGGGGAAACCCATAACAGTCCAGAGGTTTTTTCATGAAACCCTTCCTCCTTTAGGTATCCGCGTCATCTCAGTGGCTTTCCCTAAAAGAGTGGACATTCCCTGGTTTCCATAATTTATTGGAAACTTTGTATGATTGCTAATTATGGGATCAGGTGGCAGGCAGTTCCACCGGACCCTTGTGTTTTGTCTAAGTGTATAATGAAGCCTAGGATTGTCTTTCCTGTCTTTCGGGTTGTGTGGCCATGTTCCGGAAGTATTCTCTCCTGACGTTTTGCCCACATCTATGGCAGAGGCTGTGAGGCATGGAATTCCATGCCTCACAGCCTCTGAGGATGCCTGCCATAGATGTGGGCAAAACGTCAGGAGAGAATACTTCTGGAACATGGCCTCACAGCCTGAAAGACATACAACAACCCTGTGATCCCGGCCATGAAAGCCTTCGACAACACAATAATAATAATAAAGCTTTTTTTCTAGACCGCCCTCTCTCCCCAGAAGGACTCGGGGCGGTTAACATACATATAAACGACAAACATTCAATGCCACAATTTCTTCATAATATCAAAAGTATAAAATGACAATAACATATACATTATAATAAAAAATTCCACATTAAAAACAATAAATTTAAGAATGACAATCAGTAAAAACATTATTGCACAGAGCGAGCGTATACCTGGACCAGTTAAAGTGACCAAGTTGCTGAAAATGTTCAGTTTCACTTAGACCATAGCTGCTATGGGGTGGCAGTTATGTTAGTTCTCCTCTCCATAGGCTAAGGTGCATAGCTGTGTTTTTAACTGTTTCTTACAGGAGAGGAGGGTGGGGGCCATTTTTATTTCCTTAGGGAGGGGGTTCCAGAGAAGGCCCCTCTCCCGCTCCCACCAGCCGCGCTTGTGACGTGGGTCGGAGCGAGAGCAGGGCCTTCTCCGCTGACCAAAGTGCCCGAAATGGTCGATACAGGGAGATGCAATCTGAGAAATAGCCTGGGCCTGGATGGAAGTTTCGCCATAATGGTTTGTCATATTCCCAAACAAGGGAACGTCTCTAAGTGGCCGGCTATCACAGTATCCCACCCTTTTCGTGACATGAGAGAAGCACAAAGACGTCGGTATGTGCATGGGACGTCACTTGCCGCGATCGGGGTCCCAGCCACCCAAGGAGAACTGCAGGGAAAGGGAGGAAACGTGCCTCACGCTTATTCCATTTGCTGCCGTGTGTGTATCGGAGGGCATACGTGTGGAGGGATGCAAGTCGACTGAAGGGAGGGATGTGAGAGAAGAACACATCTCTGCTCCCATTTTAATCAGAGAAATGAGGCAGCTGTTAGAGCAAATAGACTCTGCACTAATGCAGACGTCTTAATATCCCTGGTAAAAGAGGTGCATTATGATTCATTCTTTGCAACCCTATTACTCAGCGTTTGATAGGGGCTTACTTGTCTCAAGTGCTTTTCATTATTGCCCTAATGTTGTCTATTAACATACTGGATGGAAGCTCTTTCCTCATCTGAGGCATGCATCACTATGCTTTTAAAGATTATGGGGCTTGTGAATACATAACGTTTTATTGCCAGGCAGACATAATTCACCAAGAGGAAAAAACATCACCATATACTTAAACGGATAGGTAAGGAGATAACCGAAAACCCAACCCAGAAACTAAGTTAGAAAAAATATTAGTCTTTTAGTGGATTCACATCTCATGCTAGGAAATTGAAACAAAGCAGATACAATTTTGACTATTAAGACTTAAATGTATTATGGAAAGCTTGTTAGAGAAAGATAAGGGGAGGGGCATAAAAAAGCCACATCCTTTGCAATGGGAAGCGCTTGCTCTGAGGTAGTTGGCTGCAGAAGCATTAAGTGTAATATAACTTTGTTTTTGAAAAATATCCTCTGGTCTCAAATAGACTTTAAGCAGTGTTTTTGTCTCCATTCCCTCCCTCGTCAATGTCTAGGCAGAATTCGGGTCAGATGGAGGATAAATGTGCTATTGAACCCCGAACCCCAGAGTCTGCAGCTCCAAAGGGGCTCCATGGACCTCTTCCCTGGCCTCAAACCACCCGCCATTGAACTTCCCTAGAGAGTTGCGCAAGCACAAAGCACACCGGACCTCGGGGAATGACCACGCATTACTTAACACAATCCCTTCACAATACCCCGAGAAGACACACGGAACACATGTTTAATTAGGTCTTGCTTGAAATGACAATGATCGTGTTTATCTGCATTGCACTGCATTATAGGAGTCTGCACGGATAATATAATGCGATTTGCAACTGCGTTATATGCCAGCGTAGGTGAGGCCATAGCCTGTTCTGCACCCCTCATCGTGTTTGTTGCCTTCAGATTTGATGGACAGGCAACCATGTCTGCACTGAAGAGTGAAGAATGCCTTGCCGTGGGCAATAGTAATGAAGTTGGATAGTTAGTTTGTGTGACCGGAAGTGTCCTCCCTCTGCAGTCGCCTGTCTGTCATGGCCCCTCGGCATTGCAAACTGATTCTCTTAGGGATGCTTCTCCATTCTCCTTCCCATCTCTCAACCCTCCAGGATGTAGCGAGCTTAGATCTCTAGTCTGAGTAACTTCCACATCTTAGCAGCGTGGAGTTTCTTTCTACTATAAAATCTTTGTGTTTTTCGTTAAATCTAGATTGGGGTTGTTGTGTGTTTTCCAGGCTGTCTGGCCATGTTCCAGAAGTATTCTCTCCTGACGTTTCGCCCACATTTATGGCAGGCATCCTCAGAGGTTGTGAGGTATATCTAGATTGCTAACCGATGAGCAGATGGAAGACCCTGTCAGTGCTAAATAATTTGACCAGCTTGTTTTTTACCTTGAGCAGCAAAATTCCTAGGAATTGTTTTGTTGCAACTTGGAGAAAGACAACAAGAAATCCTGCAAAAGCTAAAATTATAAATAGTGAAAGATTACTACACAAAGGAAATATAAACTTTACCATATGGATAGGATCAATTAGGGAGTCTGAAGATATTATATATTTAAATTATATAAAGGGATGGAGAAGATGAAAGATCCAGAAGTTTCTTG
Organism: Anolis carolinensis; assembly: GCF_035594765.1. Taxonomy (NCBI): domain Eukaryota; kingdom Metazoa; phylum Chordata; class Lepidosauria; order Squamata; family Anolidae; genus Anolis; species Anolis carolinensis. The sequence goes on along the minus strand of NW_026943821.1, from coordinate 28,390,146 downwards.
ACTGGGTCTCTATTCCTGACACTTTCAGAGCTGAAGGTTAATTAAACAATTTTTAAAGGATGTGTGAAAGACTTAGAAAGGTGATTAAAAGCATCTGGAAGGCAAAACATGCCGATGCCTTACAGTAACCTTGCAGCAGGTTGATTTATGACAGTCCAGTTCCACTTGTAACAAGATTATAGCTTCTTCACATCAGCCATTGTGATAAATACCAATTATCTACTTGAATATTGCCATTAAAATTTGCCTAAGTAAGGAGCAGAATCATACATCTAGGTTGATTACATATCAATGATGCCAGCGAAGGTTGTGCAACTTCTCAATCTTCTTAAAGATATGCTGCCCTGATTTAAACTGCGATTTGCATACAATTTTCTCATGAAGCTGAACTTTGAAAAGTATAATTACTTTTTAAAAATATTCTTCATTTTGATTTGAATGTTAGAAAGGCCGTAAGGGTAATGAAGACAAAGCACAAGTCTGGAGAAATCACAACAAAATGGGTTGTTGTATGTTTTCTGGGCTGTGTGGTCATGTTCTAGAAGTATTCTCTCCTGACATTTTGCCCACATCTATGGCAGGCATCCTCAGAAGTTATGAGGTATGGAGAAACTAAGTAAGGAAGGCTTATATATCTGTGGAAAGTCCAGGGTGAGAGAAGAACTCTTTGTCAGTAGGAGGCCAGTGTGACTGTTGTAGTTAATCACCTTGATTAGCATTGAAAAGCTTCATCTCCTGGCTCTTTTTGCCTGGGGGCATCCTTTGTTCAGAGTCGTTAGTTGCCCCTGGATCCCATGTCTGGAATTCCTCTGTTTTCAGAGTGTTGCTTCTTATTTACTGTTCTGATTTTTGAGTTTTTTAAATACTGGTAGCCAGATTTTGTTTATTTTCATGGTTTCCTCCTTTCTGCTGAAGTTGTCCACATGCTTGTGGATTTCAGTGGCTTCTCTGTGTAGTCCGACATGATAATTGTTGGAATGGTCCAGCATTTCTGTGTTCTCAAATAATATCCTGAGTCCAGGTTGGTTCACCAAGTGCTCTGCTATGGCTGATTTCTCTGGTTGAGCTAGTCTGCAGTGCCTTTCATGTTCTTTGATTTGTGTTTGGGCGCTGCATTTGGTGGTCCCTATGTAGACTTGTCCACAGCTGCATGGTATAGGGTAGACAAAATGGTTTTAAGGGGAACATAGGGATCCTTCTGTGGGTTTGGAGCTGCCGCCCGTGTGCGTTGTGTAGACGTCCGCAGGCCGACGCGACCACCACCATCCTTGGTGAGGAAGTGCCCATAGCCCACAAGGCATGTTGCTTAATCGTTTGCATACTTGCATTCAAAGAAGAGAGAAAGAAAAAAATCAACAGGCTGATGAGCCCATTGTAATTCTCAACATGAATGCTCCCATCTTTGAAGACAAAAAGGCAGCCGTGAAATTTGTGTCACTATAACCATGGATAGAAAGTGTTCTGAGACCCCTCTGTGTGTGCCACCCGGGGAGTGTGTGCAGTGCATGTCCCATTTCTCATATAATTGCCATGTGTTAGGAATGTTATGAGACTGCAATACCCTGAGCCAATGATGACCTCCAGAGAACGTATTTATTTCTGCATCCATAAAAATTAGTATGCTCATATACTATAATGCAGGAGCGAGGAACCAGTTCCTGTTGGATGTCTCTGGACTACGGTCCCGTCTATCCCAGAACTGATGAGAACTGAGATGCAACAGCATTTGGAGGCTTGCAGTTACCATTCTCATGTCATAGGAGAAATATTTACAAGGCATCCTATCCCATAGTGTTAAATTAAATTATGAACTTACATAGGGATGGGCAGCGATGGCCCTCCAAGTTTATTGGATTGCGGTTCCCAGTAGCTGTCACTGTTGATGGGAGGGGCAATCTAATAACATCTGGGAAACACACATTCCCCACCCATGCTTCAGGCAGAATAAAGTGGCTGCTATGTCATTTTGGGTGACAAAAAGGGCAGGAAAGATTTAGTTATTTAATGTTATTCTTCTGTGTTTATTGTCCAGAAAAGGGGAAAGCGGGTGTAGAATGTCCTGCTTTTTGTGCCAAAGTATCTTATCTTGTTCTCAGGACTGTGTATCTTGCCTTTGATCAATGGGAAGACCATTTGCTCCTCTTCACCAGGCGGCAAACTGGAGACGTGTGTGTGTGTGTGTGTGTGTGTGTGAGAGAGAGAGAGAGAGAGACAGACAGACAGACAGACAGAGCCTCACAGTGAGGAGGGGTAGTGAATGTTTATAAAATAGCATTGTGTTATTTCTGTCTTCAGTTAGGATGCTTCCTGTACCCATGTTGAGTGATTTCAGCTACTGCCAAACCGTGGGTCCAGGAGCCCAGCGTGTCACGCAGCCAAGGGGTCGAATGAGACACAGACGGGAGTGAAGCCAGGAACAGAGGTCTTTTAATCTTTCATCCAGGATACCTGAAAGCCTGGCTCATCCTGTATAAGCTTATGCAGAACCAGACATCTTTAACGGAAGGCCCTGTTGTGTATCCCGCTGTCCCAATGGTCTGGTTTGGATACAAAATGCTACGCACAGGGAATTGGACAGATTTAGGATGAATGGTTTGCTTTATTTCACCTTTTTGAAAGCAGTAGCAGGGTCTCAAAAAATGAAAATACAGTAGAGTCTCGCTTATCCAACCTTTGCTTATCCAACATTCTGTATTATCCAACACAGTCTGCCTCTCACCCAGATCCACAGCTGTTTCTCTCAACAGCAACGCACAGCGGGACAACTTGCCCAACAACAACACAAGTGCAGCCAGCCACACTTCCAAACAAGTGGCAGACTTGTTGTAAAACATGATGTTTTGGTGCTTAATTTGTAAAATCATAATGTAATTTGATGTTTAATAGGCTTTTCCTTAATCCCTCCTTATTATCCAACATTTTCGCTTAACCAACGTTCTGCCGGCCCATTTATGTTGGATAAGTGAGACTCTACTCTAGATATAAATATTCTATTCAGTTGCAAGTTCCTCCCATTGATTCCAAAATCAACATAGCTGAATAGAGTACCTGCAATACTCTTCTGGTACTCCCTCCCTACTTACTGGAGGATTCTGGGTGCTTTAGTCGAAAAATTAACATTTCCAAAATATGAACAGGACAAGTGGACGAAACCATCTTTTTTTAATTATTATTATTATTATTATTATTATTATTATTATTATTATTATCATCATCATCATCATCATCATTTCAATCCCGCTCTTCTCACCCTAAATGCCTATACATTTAGGCAAAAATTCAATGCCTCATTATACAAAGCAAATAACATAAAATAATAGAAACAATAAACATATAAATACAATTTAAAACCATTAACATATTAAAACTTAAAACAGCATCTAGATACACCCTACTAGCCCCCTCCCCTCCCTCCCTCCCATCATGATCTTAGGGTCTTCTCTGGCTGTCTTGGATGGTGCTGGGATGATATTCACCATCACTGACCAACGGTCTCCAGCTGGCTTTATATTTGGCAATTCCCCAAAGCGGAAGAGACCCGTCCCCGCGCCCAGTGTTTCCTTGGGAGTCACCCACCCACCTGAATTTCTGAGCATGCCAGGCCATGCGCCGGTGCTTCCGCTCTGAGCGGTTTTGCTGACAAATGTCCCCCACTTGTTAGTATCTGAGAGCCATCATTTCTCTTTATCAGGCACGATAGTCTCCAGGATGGAGATTCTGAATGATTGTTTCACCTGGGAGTAATGCGGCCAAACTATGGGTATTTGATCAAATCACAAATGGATCCTGTGCGCTGACAGAAAGGGATACGATCCTAGAAAGTGCCTGTAAATCAGGCATGCTCGCTATTTCTCAGCAACTGTAATTCAGATAGGCTGGCAAGGCCGTATTACTTGGGATCCGGCTGGCTGAAGGGAGTTGAGGAATCTGCAACACGGCGGAGGAGAAATTATCTTGCAAGCAGCATGTTCACTTTATTGAGAATTGGAGTCAGATGCTCATAAATCTTTCAAGGAGCATTTCAGGTACTTTTATGACTACCACCTGCGATTTATTGAATGTTTCCAGAGGGAAAAGCATAATTTAAAGGGACACTGTCAGGTGCACTTCATTGTTTGTGTTTATATTTTAATCTCCTTTGTTTGCAAAGTGCTCCTTCGTGGCAGCGAATGACCTAACCCTAACTTGTTGAACTAGGCGAGTTCTCGAGTTATATTTCTTCTTGGAACTTTTGAGGCAAGTCCACAGATAACGTAGTTGAGGAATTTTTCTTCCTAACAACATCTGATTTCTTTTCCTGCCTTGTATACACTACCATTGGAAAATGGAGCTCACAGTGGGCTCAGTAATTAGTGGCAGCAAAGGAAATATAAGGCAAAAGCAAGTATCGCTAATAAGATGACACATTAAACAATGAGTCATGCTTCCATAAGGAGCCTGATTCAAGTTATAACCCTGAATAAACAAGCTGTGAGAAACAGTTTATAAACTCTGAATGTGTTACTTATTTAGCTGCCACAGAGAAGCTGTGATATGAACCCTGGGTTGTATTTAAGTGTTTAAAGCAAATAGGCAGCATGGTGTTTTGCTAGAACTCAAGTTGGAGATCCATCAGAGTCAGTCTGCCTTATTATTACACAAAGAAACTAAAACGCTGAGAAAATAACAGAAGAAACAATCAACAAAATGAAAGGATAAAATACATATGGTTTCCACTTGCCCTGCCCCCACCAGCCTGCTGCCCCCAGGTGTCTTGGGTTTCAATGTCCATCAGTCTGAGACTGCAAGACCAAGGGTTGTGTAACTCATCACTCCCAGTCGGCCATAGAGCCATATCCACACTCAGCAGGAAATCCCACCTCACATAAACTATGTTCCCTTGATCGGATTCCCCACTTTGCCGTATTTACATGGAGACGGGCTATAGTTGATTCCAAGTAGATCAGCCAGTGAAAAGGCTTAACCCGTCTGCAAGCCAGCTTCCTGCATCCGACTGAGTGGCAATCTATGACGCTGTTGTGGAAGTAACATTGTAAACCCGAAGGATTAGTTGCCCGCTTACATAATTGGGCGCAGGCACAAACCTTGTCATTATACCTGGCATCCCTCAACTTTCGTCTTGTGGTGTAACTCTGTTTTGACCTGTAACACTCATAACACACTTCTCATGCCTATCTGGTACTGTAACATGGGAAAGTGCCACAACGAGATTACACCTAAACATTAGGAAGAACTTTTCCTGCATGGCTTGGAGTTGGAGTGGGTGGCCCTTGAACCGCCCTCGGCTTAAAAAGGTTGAGGATCCCTGGTCTAGTGGTCGGAGTGCTGAGAGTGTCCAGAAGCCAAGGCTTGCAACTTGGTTCAGCCACGGACATCCACCCAGTGACTCTCTTACTCCCAGAGGAAGGAAATAGCAAATCCCTTCTGAACATCTTGCCAAGAAAACTCTAGGACAGGACTGTGTGAGCTAGGATTGCACTGAAGGCACACGGGAAGAATGCACGCACATACCTATAAATGGAGAAATAGCTGAACAGCAGTTCTATGGATCTCACCAGACTGGGGAGAATGTGACAAGGGCCAATATCCTACTGGTTCTGCCAGGATACCAACGCCAACAGCAGGGCTGGAGGCAAAGCCAGTACTACAGCCAGCGAGAAAACAAAGTAACAGATGGCAGCGACAGTGACAGGAAAGGGAGGCGGCCTGACAGGTCCACGCTGCCAACTCTCAAACGCCCGCCCGGCTTCAAGGGATGATGGCGGGGGGGGGGGGGGGGGGAAGAGTCCTCAGACCGAGGTGCTTGTAGGGCCACCTTGGACCGTTGCCTCCGCCACATGTCAAGCAGTTATCCAGGCTCCGAGGATGTCCCTGGAAGCCACTCCAAGCCAGGCGTTTAACAAACTGGCAGCTCAGAGCAAGCGGCCTCCGTCTCCTCCTCCCTCTCTGTGTGAGAATGCAAACACAATAAAATAAACTGGGTGGTTGTTGTTTCGCACATTCACACAGAACACTCTGTCTCGTGTCATCATTATTATAGGATTGTGGCCTCAACGTCTGATACAGGTTGAGTATCCCTCATCCAATAGGGTTGTGTCTTCCATTTTGGGTCTTCTTCAGGAATACCTGTATTTGCTCATATATATGTACATAATGAGATATTTTGGAAATTGACCCAAGTCTAAACATGAAATTCATACGCATATTTTATACATAGCCCCAAAGGGAATTTTATAAAACAACTAGCTATGCCTGGCCACGCGTTGCTGTGGCGAAGTCTGGTGGTATGGGAAATAAAGTATTGAGGAATTGGTGGTAGTTAAGGTAAAGGGTCAAGGTTTTCCCCTGACATTAAGTTCAGTCGTGTCTGACTTTGGGGGTTGGTGCTCATCTCCATTTCTAAGCAGAAGAGCCGGCGTTGTCCGTAGACTCCTCCAAGGTCATGTGGCCGGCATGACTGCATGGAGCGCCGTTACCTTCCCGCCGGAGCAGTACCTATTCATCTACTCTCATTTGAATGTTTTTGACGTTCTGCCGGCCTGTTTATGTTGGATAAGTGAGACTCTACTGTACTGGCAGCAATTGGATAAAAACAATTATTCCTCTCCCTCTAATTTGTACTTTATTTTTCTTTTCTTTTTGTTGTATCAACCTAGAGGCGTGGATGAGGGGTTGTGCTGTCCATTTTCGAGGTTGTGGGATGTTTCATTTTGTTGTTTTGTTGGTCGCCGGGATTCCATCACTCTATTATATATATAGATTTAAATGATTTTGTTCATGAAACAAAATTTCTGCAGATTGAACCAGTAGAAAGCAAATGTGCGGCTATTCCAGCCGACTCTTGGCTTTCTAATGGCTTCTGAGTCATGCATTTTCCCACCTCTTCCTGGCCCATTCCAAACCCAGCCATTTCCAAGTGGCTTCTGCTCCTCCCCAACCTTCACTCCATCCCAGGCCTGGTGTTTTGTGTTTGGTTTTTCCAGCCAGGGATAGGTACCTTGAGGAGGTCGGACTGGCCTTATTGCCTGCCAGGCCTGGGTCTCTTGAGACTTTCCAGCAGCATCAACCAGGCCACTGGCTTCCCGAGCACATAAACCCTTGGCACTCCATCCCGGAGCAACTACTACAAAGCCCTCGCTGTGGGCAATCTCCCTCTGATACTCACTTCGGCACACGCCTTGGATCTTAAGTACATGGCGAGAAACAGATCAGCATGAGAGATCTCCTTATGGTTCAACTGGGAACCATTGTTATCAACTACTCCTACTTTTACAGTCAGTGACGGATTTGCTCCGATCTGCTCTATTGGTTTTATGGCGTGAACGTGGCGATGATGCCCGCAGAGAGGAAAGGGAGGAAGGAGGAGAGGCGTGTGGCATGGACCAGTGTGCAGGGACGACGCCAAGCATGTGCGTGAGGCCGCCTCCCCCCTCCCCTGCTTAAATTGCACCAGAGTTATTTGTCATGTTTTATGCACCCATCTGTTTGCTGTAGTCTCTCAATAAATCAGGCCCGCCCGCTTGCGTGTGCGTGCAATATGCTCTTGTGCACGTGTCTGCTTTCCATGTAGATTGCTTATGATGAGAGTCTAATTAGACCCAGGGAAGCCTGCATACTGAGCAAGCCTGGGGAGAACTTAATTAAAGTCAATGGAGAAAATTATAGGTGAATGAAAAATTAGGGCAGCCAGCAGAAAGAGGAAGAAAAAGAGGGGGGGGGGGGGAGGAAAAGAGCCGAACACAGAGGTGCTCATTGGGGGGGGGGGAAACTTGGGAGTCTCCCATATTGATGCCTTCCTAATATAAAAGGTTTTTTTTTGGGGGGGGGGGGGGTGATCTGCCTGAAAGTTACTCCTGAAAGCAAACTTTCAGGCAGATCACCCCCCCTCCTGAAAGCAGGAGCCTCCGGTGGCCTAGGGGATAAAAGCCTTGTGACTTGAAGGTTGGGTTGCTGACCTGAAGGTTGCCAGGTTCGAATCCCACCCGGGGAGAGTGCGGATGAGCTCCCTCTATCAGCTCCAGCTCCATGCGGGGACATGAGAGAAGCCTCCCACAAGGATGGTAAAAACATCCGAGCGTCCCCTGGGCAACGTCCTTGCAGACGGCCAATTTTCTCACTCCAGAAGCAACTCAGGTTGCTCCTGACACGAAAAAAAAAACTCCTGAACACATCTGCTCCAGCCAAGTCTATGTACCCAATGATGCACCCAGAAAGGCACTTTCAGAGCCAGGATTTAAGGCTCCTGAAGAAGATGAGCTTTTAGAGACAAACATGGCTGCTATTCCAGGTACAAATGAGTAATACCATATATACTCGAGTATAAGCTGAGTTTTTCAGCCCCCGCAGCTCATACTTGGGTCCTGGCCGGCTTATATTCGGTCAACTTATACTGGAGTACATAGATAATCAGAGTTGGTCAGTCTTATCTTACTGAAGTCTTATTATTATTATTATTATTATTATTATTATTATTATTATTATTATTATTATTATCTTAAATTACAGTTTTATATAAATATTCAAAAACATTTAACCTACTGATGCCTCAATCAATGTAATTTTATTTGGTATCTAGTTTTATTTTTATTTTTGAAATTTACCAGCGGCTGCTACATTTTCCACCCTCGTTTTATGCTCGATTCAATAAGTTTCCCCAGTTTTTTGTGGTAGAATTAGGCGCCTCGGCTTATATTCAGGTCGGTTTATACTCCAGTATATACAGTATGCTAGCCCTGGCAGAAAGCGATCTGGCCATCACCGCTCAGAAGCTTTACTTACCTTTGCCCACAAGGACAAGTCTGATTTCCTCAAAGGTCCATTTGTCTCTAGCCAGCAGCACAGATGCCCTTCGAAACACAACCCACTGTTTGGAGGGATATCCCAGCCGATTAAGACCAGGGAAATAAGCTCATGATTTGGCTAGATGGAGAGCAGCATTTGTTCCTTCCATGCTATCCTTCATTGCTGGACAATACACAACGTATACATTTGCACATCATTGAATTTCAGCGTTTTCTCCCCTCCTGGGAGAGATCCTTTGCCTCGAGCAGCGTTGAGTTTTAAAACTGGCAAGTGACACTTTCCTGCAGCCGTGGAGGAAAACCATTGAGCTGCTGTATCTGTCTGCCAGACAGTTATGAAAGACACAAGACCCTTACCAAAGCAGGGATTTAGACAAGACAGAGAGAAATATAGACGTGTGTGTGCATTTGTGTGTACGAGAGATCACTAGGCAAATGATTTCATCTGGTTTTGTTACACTACCACAAAATGGCCCTTGAACGCTTTTTACATGTTTCTTCTTTGAAACATTGCCATATATCAATTTACGTATATTTTATTCTCAATATCTTATTTTCTCCTCACTGGATCCCCAATCGTCTTACTGGAGAAATGACACAGCTTCAGAAACAATGTGTTGCTTTTAAGAATGCGCATGAGCCTCTGCTCAAGTGTGCATAATGACACCTCTTTTCTTGAAAAGGGATCCAGGTGGCTGCAGTTATTCTGGATCAATTAATCTGGAGAGAAAAGAGCATGATCCCATATTACCTGTGGTGTAAATTAACAAGCGGGACTCAATCGGTATGATTTCCCCATATCCATTAGCCAGAGATTTATGTTCCCACTTCATGCAGCTTCTCCTCAATAATGGTTTCTCTGTGAATTATGGCTCTGTTAACTCCAGCATCCATCATTCAGCAGAAAATGCCAGAGCCGAGTCTGCAACGGGGGTCGGGGCCAATGTTTGGAGAATCCCAGCGGACTGGTTTCAGGCCAGTGCAGGTTCTCGGCCAAGAGTGAGCGCCTATGATGATGATGATGATGATGATGATGATAGCATATTTTTCACATAGCCATACTGTTTGTTTATGAAGAGATGTAATATTCCCCCTTTCTTTACCATTCCTCCTGTTTGGCTGATTCTTTAAACTGAGAGCGGGCTATAAAGTGTCCCTAATTTATCAGGCAATAGACTGCATCGGAACAAGGGTTTATGAAAACCATACTGGCAAAAGCCACCTGGGAAAAGGCACCACTCTTCCTTCTCTCATTAGGAAAAAATCTTCTAATAGCAGGAAGTATTGCTCTGGAAATATTGCTTTTTGTCAACACCGGGACTTGGAATTATTATTATTATTATTATTATTATTATTATTATTATTATTATTATTATTATTATTCAACAACATTGTATGACACAGCAAACAAGATAGATATGCTGGATTTCGTATAACAAAATCACAAGTCTAACACTTCCCAAGTGTCTAGAACTGTGTGATGTATTTTCGGATGATGCGCGCAGATCCCAGTAGGGTGGCCTTTTGCAGTTGGCAGATTGTAATTTTGTCAATGTCTATTGTTTCCAAATTATTATTATTATTCTTATTGTTGTTGTTGTTGTTGTTTTGGATTGTAACTCCTAGAATCCCTCCGATTTAATTGTCAGATTGATTCCAGTCTTCGGATTCACCAGTGCGCACCTCTTGAGTGGGTCAGAGTTGGAACTCACCGCGGCTGCGTCAGGCGGCTCCCTCCCTCCCTCCCTCCCTCCCTCCCGATGATGCCTCGGTGCCAGGTCCAGCCTGCCCGTCATGCACCAAGCAGCCCCCTCCCATCCTCAAGGGAGCTGCTCCTTGTTTATGACCCAGTGCATATACTTTTTACAAGAGCCCGGGGGATTTGCAGGGCGGGAGGAGTGATGTGGAGGAAATGCCCCGCCTTGCTTATTCTATCTGGAGTAGTGCGCCCTCATGACAGCAAACCAAGAAGCAGCTTTGGCTCGCACATATGAATGCTGGCAGCTGGGGACACATGGCACATCCCCTGGGCCATGATTATGATGCTTCTTTCCATCCCCATAGAAATTGTGCCATTTGTTCCCTGCCATCCCCACCTCACCTTGGTGGGTGACTGTTGATTTAAGGAAGCGTGTGCACAGAGAGATGTTTCCAGGCAGTGCTCTTGCCCTGAGATTCTTCCCTTACCCTGAGAACGGAGGCAAGGGCTGGTCTTGAGACCTCCTGGACCAGAAGCAGCCAGACTCTGACTACCGGATGATGGGCAGCGTTCGCAGGAAGGGGCTGCTGCCTTCGCACAATCGGTGGCCTTCCCGTTCCTGCCAGGTTAGCTCTGTGCGGGAACACTAGGGCTTTGACAGAGTTTGAAACACTACCCGCAATCATAGAATCATAGAATCATAGAGTTGAAAGAGACCTCACGGGCCATCCAGTCCAACCCTCTGCCAAGAAGCAGGAAATCGCATTCAAAGCACCCCCGACAGATGGCCATCCAGCCTCTGCTTAAAAGCCTCCAAAGGCTGCCACTCCGGGGCAGAGTTCCACTGCTGAACAGCTCTCACAGTGAGAAAGTTCTTCCTGATGTTCAGGTGGAATCTCCTTTCCTGTAGTTTGAACTGTAACTCACAGTGGCCAACTGGACTAGGAGATCATGAAGACTACAGCCCAAAAGAAGGAATTTTCCAAGCCCTGGCCTCTATTTTGATCCAGTACCATTCTTCCTATGTTCCTATGAGTTGCAGCTGGCCATACAGAGAAGCTGCACCAGGCCTCTCTCTCTCCCTTTCGCTGGCACGGCTTTGTTTGCATTGTATTTGAGCAAGAACCCATCATCCCTTTGACTGTTACAAGAGAGCAGCCCTATTAGCTGCCCCGTCCCACAAGTGAACAGCTCCTCTGGCTCTCCCGCAGCCTTGCCCATTGCAAGACATTCAGCTGCCTCTGCCAGAATGAAACATTGATCTGATCCGACTGCGGCCAGCGTGCCAGCAGGTTCCTTCTCACTCGCACACAAAGGCTGCGCAGAATTAGCCACGCTGCGCGAGGGCCTGTTGCCTAAGGGCCCCGCGGATGTTAAGGCAGAATAATCCCACAACACCATGTGTGTGTCTCTCTCTCGCTCGTCCCTGAGGTGCCACAATGCTCAGCTGCCGGTCCAGATAGCGCTGGGCAGGCATTACTGCCATTAATATCTCCCTGCGCTGGATTTCATAGGGACTGACAAGGATAGATGGAGGTGGCAGGAGAATGCTGGGAAATGAAAGGGAGTTGTGCAACCCTTTGAAATTAATCAAGGTTAAGATCAAGAATTCACAAACCAGTTTCTCACAAGGAACTTTGCCTGCTAATGAGCCATGAAACTAGGTCATGTATTTCCCAGATCAGCAGTTGGCAACTGGGAATAGAACAGAAGGGACTGCCTTACGAGGCATTAGACCAGTGGCCCACTTCATTCCCATTAATGGGCGAGAATGTAGAAAATAGGGAGCAAGGTGGGCAATGGCTGGGCCCGCTTTCAGACTGGAGCTGTCTATCCCCGGCTGTACTTGCAGGTGTCAAACTGGGACCTTTCATGTGCGAGGTCAGTGCTCCTCCATTGAGCCATGGGGCTTGTCTGTCATTTAGGTCAAACCTCAGATCTTTGAAGAAACTTCCAGAGGGAATTCACTCCAGATTGCTCATTGATATCACTGGGAGCAGGAGGATAATGAATGATTATTTCTATCCCACAATTTGGCCAGACCCTCCATTTACAGGTTACAACAGAAAAAACTGAAAAATAAACAATAGGGCTAATAGCACATAGATAAGAAAACAATAGTAACTGATTCCACAGTAACTTTTTAAGAGTGACATTTGATGTTCTGAATCTGTAAGCGACAAGTTGTGTATGTGTCTGAGAGAGAGAGAAAGAGAAGAGAGAGAGAGAGAGAGAGAGAGCTATTTTATATTTGAACAGAATATATATAAATACACACACACACACACACATATATATACACATACACTCAAGATTCATGGACATTTCTTTTAAAACCCAACGTGTGGTTCAGTTTTCTTCTCCAAGTTGGCACACCTTCCAGCTGCATTGGACTACAGCTCATCCTACTTAGATGGCATGCTCATGCTCATTGAGGTTGACTTGTAGCCGAAATAAACCATGGAAATGGGACACCTTAATGAATAGATGCATTCAAAACCGTCACAGGTCAGAAACGGGTTGATGCATTTGTTCTTAATTCCATATCCTACAGCTTTTCTCAATTTGGTACACCTGCAGTGTGTTGCACTGCTACCCCTTCACCTCAAGCTATACCAGGCGTGGACAGCTTCGGCCCTCCCTCTCCCCAAGTGTATTGGACTTCAACTATCTCTGGCTATAAGGAATTATTGTGGGGGTCACAGGGAGGAGGGCCAAAGTTGGCCCAGGCCAGAGCCATACCCTCTGCTGGTTTGGGAGGATGGAAGCCATGGCACTGATCCACAGCAGAGTCCAGGGAGACTGATCTGCTGAGCCTTGAACCAGGACAGGGATTTACATTCATGGTCCAGGACAAACGACCAAGAGGAATGGGAAAAAGTCATGCCCAGGGTAGTTAGTTGTTTTTAAGCTGGAACTTTGCAAGTTGTTTCCAAGGAAATGCACAACATTCTCCACATTCATCTTCTTTCTCATGACTGCAAAGAAGTATTGCCATCTCTGAAGGCCTGGAAGTAAGATATTTTACTACTTGAAGAAGAAGAAGAAGAAGAAGAAGAAGAAAAAAGAAGAAGAAGAAGAGACGAGGAGGAGGAGGAGGAGGAGGAGGGAGGACAGAGGAGGAAGAAGGAAGGAGGAGGAAGGAGGAAGAAGAAAGAAGGAAGAAAGAAGGAAGAAGAGGGCGTGAACCCCATCCCGTCCCCATTCCCTACAAAGGTGTGCACCACCAAATGAGAGGCAGTTTATCTTGGCATATAAGACACTTCTCTCTCTGCCTGGCATTAATGATTCCGCAGCAAGAAATAAATATCCAAGCATTTGCTACTCATTCTGTCACCAAGGGCGCAACTGTGCTCAGGCTGCTGCAGGAAGGACAAGGCACGGCTTCCTCCGTGTTGCCTGGCACTCAGGCTGCAGAGCGAGATGCCAAAGCGCTCCCTGTGTACGCATGAGAGGCAAGGGAGGGAGGGAGGGATGTGCATAGGCAGCACTAGGTCTCAGTCGAGCCAAACAGATGGCTCTGGCATCCACTAGCCAAGAGACCATGTAAATGCTCACAGTATTCGAGGGCAGGATTCCCATCTCTGAACCTCTCCAAGAGGCTGGACTGCGTGATGGGCAGGCCTTGTAACAACTGCATGGGGGAACGCTCTGCTGATAATCCTGATAATCCTCCCAGACCCTTTGAAAGTCAATAATGCCACCGAGAAATAAGTTGCTTGGTTGGTCTGCCTGGAACTCTGGCTCGCCAGAGAAGGCAAAGCGAGCTTTGCATGAATTGACTTCTGCTATCTCTCTCGCTCAAGCAGGAATGAGGAATACCAGGCCAGGGCAATCTCTCTTATGTGAAACCAACAACACACACACACACACACACACACACACACACACACACACACACACACACAGCTATTTTGGGATTTTGTGCGGGCAGCTAAAACACTGTTTTCATTAATTATTATTAATAATAATAATAATAATAATAATAATAATAATAATAATAATAAGTTTATTTGTATCCCGCCTCCATCTCCCCCGAAGGGGACTCGGGGCGGCTTACAGCAAAATCAAAATACAAACAATGATAAAATATAAAACATCAGGACAAAAACAAAACCAATAAAAAATATACACAATAAGTTAAAAAACACAACGCAGAATTAAAACATCAGGTTAAAAACAATGAGGTTGCAATAGTGGATAAGCAAAGTGTACGGTGCACATTATGGGTAACAAATTCATAAATAGATAAAGTGCATTTCCTTTGGACCGCCACACCATATCCTTGAGTGCCCTCCTGAAAGAGGGCAATGCTGACTGACCAAGCAGTGGGCACTGGGCAGGTCTTCTTCACACAGCAACATTTTATTACGGTTGCCATTTACATGTTCTCAAACAAGAGAGCAGACTCATTTCCAGGGGAAGCTGGTCACACTCCAATCATTACACGAGCTTCCATTTTATGATATTACAAAAATGTCCTGTGGAATCTATGTTCTCTCCCAGATGTTCCATGTTGTGGTCTTGAATACTTTGCATGCAGCTACATTAACAAGAATCCAACCATTCGTTTTCTTAAATTTCGGCTTTAAAAAACCCTCTTTCCTGTTTAGGTTGCTAAGTAACACACAGCTGTGAGAGCAAGGCTAAGACACATGTAAATCCTACATGGCCAACAGCTTGCGCAGACCTGGTGCAGATTGTTAAATGAGCTGCTTTTTGAATGCTCACTTAATGCAAACGGCCTAGCAGATATTTCCATTTGCAGGTAATTCCGACCAGAATTAACAGCACATGATGTGTCACGGTGGAGACACGGAAGTCAGCTGAACTTCATCTGTGGCAGAGGCTGGACTTCCTTCCAACAAGTTGCACCCAAACTCGTGTCTCAGGCGGAGGCTGCACGGCTAGTATCTGCTACTGATGTAGGTCGCCCAGAGAGACCCACGCTCAGAAATTTTGAGGAGCAATGGTAATGAGGTACACATAATGCAAGTATCTGTAGTGATTAGTAACAAAATCATAATGAACTACAGGGGGTTATTTATTTATGTGTTTGTTTGTCCTATTTATACCCCATCTTTCTCACCCCGAAGGAGACTCAAGGCGGCTTACACATGGCACAATTCGATGCCCCAAAACACATATAAAATTAAATCCTGAAATAGTAAAGATTTTCAAAGTTTAAAACATAAAATTTAAAACAATACAAACAGTTAAAAATCACACCATCCAAAAAATTGTGGTCTAAAGCCATTCCGAGGCCATTATACATATTACACACCTATTATGGCACTGCGCAGTAATCCAAAAGCTTGGTCCCAGAGCCGGGTTTTTACTTTCCTTATGAAGACCAAGCGGGAGGGGGCTGATCTTATATCGCTGGGGAGGGAGTTCCACAGTCGAGGGGCCACCACCGAGAGGGCCCCGTCTCAGTCCCCGCCAGCCCCGCTTGACCGTTGCCAAGTTTTCAAAACTGAACTAAGGACAGGTGTCTGGCTGAGAAATATGAGCTAGTCCTATAGAAGCCCTGCAAAAAGGGAAGGGGTCTCAAGTCTGGCGGCAGAAGGAGAGGGAGGGTGACATGCATTGCCGGGAAGCAGGTTTACAATTTGGCAGCAGAATTTATGGTGGGAAGGTGGTAAATGGAGCGAGCGTCTGATAGGGTCAGCCTCATAGATCATGGTTCTCACAAGGTACTGCTTGTAGGCCTTTTATCACTGTGGTCACCTTTCCCTGGACAAGTTCCAGCTTGCCAATACCCTTGTTGAATTGTGTGGTGCCCGGCTCTAGAGGTGTGACCCTTGATCTAAATACTGTGTTCATATGGATGCAGCCTAGAACTGCACTTCTTAGAAATGAAAAGATCTAGGGCGCTTCGACGTGTGTTGTAAGGAAGAAACTCTGGTAGGCTTTCCCTTTCCGTGTGCACAGTACTTTCCCCCGGCAAATGCGCGGCTCTTTCAGGTCATGAAGTCGGCTGCGCTCGGCTGGGAGGAACCTTTGTGTGGACAAAGTCTCCGGCTTCTGGCCATATCCGAAATGACTCCCTTGTGGTTTAATGAGCATGCAAAGTGAGAGGAGCTTCAGCTTTGAGATATAGAATCACAGAATCATAGAGTTGGAAGAGACCTCGGGGCCATCTCTTCTAACTCCCTTCTGCCAAGCAGGAAAAGCCCCCTCCTCCCCCGACAGATGGCCATCCAGCCCCTATATACAAGCCTCCAAGGAAGGACCTTCCATGGGACTCAGGGGCAGAGAGTTCCCCCGCTGAACAGCTGTTCTTACGGTCAGAAAGTTCTTCCCAATGTTCAGGTGGGACCTCCTTCCCTGTCATTTGAACCCAGGGCAGTTCTTAGGCTTGCTCAAATAATTCGATTTCCCCGTTACCCATTATTAATTCGTTACTTTCGTTACTTTTGAAGCAATATACGGCCTTGATTGTCCACACGTCTGGATATCGCGGTTTCGAACCGCGAGAGGCCGTTTTTTGTTATGTCGTCGTTTTTTTCGTTAGGAAAAAAAGCTTTTGCAAATCACCCAAACTCCCACCATTCCTAACAGCCTCAGGCCCTTTCCTTTTGCCCCTCAGCAAAAGGGGCGTCACGGGCTCAGCCAATGGGAGGGGGCGAGGGGGAAGGAGGCCGAGGAGGAGGAGGAAGACGGAGGGGGAAAATGGCCGCCGCCGCCGCCGCCTCACCTCAGCTCAGGCCTGGTGTCTCTCTGTGAGGCGGGAAGGCGGCGGATGGAGCCGGGAATGGAGAGACCGAGAGAGACAGAGCTCTATAGAGACACGCAGAAATGGAGGCTGGCGCGGGGCCCGGCGGTGAGGAGGAAGAGGCCCGGGATGTGAGGGGGTGTGGTCCAGGCCCGTCCTCGACTGCTCTCGGGGAGGGAGGGAGGGAGGGAGGACTACGACTCCCAGGGGCCCAGATTCGCACCCTCCCTCCCCCCAATACAGGTCTCCATACGACGCTACATGAACTTGAATGGATACTGTGGTTGTGTTGTCAAAAGCTTTCATGGCCGGGATCACACTGTTGTGGTATGTATTCCGGGCTCTATGGCCATGTGCCAGAAGCATTCTCTCCTGACGTTTCACCCACATCTGTGGCAGACATACTCAGAGGTTTTGACGTCTGTGCAAAGCTAGGCAAGTGGGGTTTATATATCTGTGGAAGGTCCAGGGTGGGAGAAAGAACTCTTGTCTGTGGGAGGCAAGTGTGAATGTTGCAATTGGTCACCTTGATTAGCATTGAATAGCCTTGCAGCTTCAAAGCCTGGCTGCTTCCTACCTGGGGGAATCCTTTGTTGGGAGGTATTAGCTGGCCCTGATTGTTTCCTGTCTGGAATTCCCATTTTCTGGGTGTTGTTCTTTTACTGTCCTGATTTTAGCTTTTCTGTAGCTAAAAATGCATATAAAATTGATTCTATAGGGAGGATAAATGATTGGATTTCAACTCCTACAGCTTAGCTTTCTCTGCCAATAATGGTACCATACCAAACTAAACCTCCCAAGATTCTGTAGCAGTGAGCCATCTTGGATATTGTAAGGGATTTATTATTATTATTATTATTATTATTATTATTATTATTATTATTATTATTATTATTATTATTAGACCTTGCTCCCAGGAAGGTGCCTTTGCTGTGGCTCCCAACTTATCTATCTACCTTTCCACATATTCTCCACATTGTGTGTATGTGTATGTATATTATATATACATGAGCCCCGGTGGCGAAGTGTGTTAAAGCACTGAGCTGCTGAACTTGCAGGCCGAAAGGTCCCAGGTTCAAATCCCAGGAGCAGAGTGAGTGCCCGCTGTTAGCTCCAGCTTCTGCCAACCTAGCAGCTTGAAAACATGCCAATGTGAGTAGATCAATAGGTACCGCTCTGGCGGGAAGGTAATGGCACTCCATGTAGTCATGCCGGCCACATGACCTTGGAGGTGTCTATGGACAACACTGGCTCTTGGGCTTAGAAATGGAGATGAGCACCAACCCCCAGAGTCAGACATGACTGAACTTAACGTTACCTTTACCTATACACACACACACACACACACATATGCAGGGACTATATATATATATATATATATATATATATACAGTATATATCACACACACACCAATTTAACAAAGTTTCAGCCACAAAAACAAAGTTTCTGAAGTAGAACAATGACTTTCACAGTAAAGACAATCCAATTTAACAGGAAATAAGACTTTCAAACCAGGAACAGATTTCTGCAATTATTAAAAAATGGTTTATTATAAAAGCTATGACAATTCGCCAAAAATCAGAGGATAAGGGAAACGTTCCAAATTTTGGTGAGCTATCAGTGTTAAATGTGTTCTACCACTGTACCAAGTTTGAAGAAGATCACTCAAAAAATGAGGGCGGGAGAGTCCTGTAAAATCTCCCCTCGTGCTGTTTTTTTTTGGCCACTGCGCATGCGCGTCCGCCATTAACGAATTAATTTCGAAAATAACGAATCTTTCGTTAATTTCAAATTTTTTGGGGGGCAAAATTCGGAAATGACATCAGAAACGAAACGCTGGCGCCCCCTACTTTTGAAACGAGTTTAGAATCAATTTTTTCATGGATCGCTCAAGCCTAGCAGTTCTGGGTGTTTGTGGCCAGCTTAATATTCCTTTGGAAAGCCTTGCAGCATTTCTGCCCCCCTTCTTGGCCAGTTTTCAGGGAACTGGACGTTCTTATTGAGCTGACCTCTCCTTTGCAGGCCCTTTGGCTCAGGCTTCAGGAATGTTGGGTTTTGAGATTTTTCAGATGTCTTGCTTGCTAGTAGGTTTTGTTCCAAAGGCAAGGCATCCATTTAAAAATATCCTTGGACAATTTCCTGCCTTCTCCATGAGCCCAGATCCAGAAGTCAAAAGGGAGCACCAACAACACAATGATCAATTCAGAGAAGCAGCTGCAATTTCCCAGCAAGCTAAGCCGCTTTCCTCTTTTATCTTTCTGCTCCCATTGAGGATTCAGATACGACGAGCCACGGTTATTCCACTTTTGCTCAAGTCTCCAAGGCAGTAACTAATTCTTTGTAGGTCTGTAAGCCTCCCCGCCCAGAATGTTACATATCTTCCAACTGTCCAGATTTGGCAGAGACATTCCCAATTCATTTTCAGCTGCCTTTTCTTTTAAAGGAATTTTTATTCAAGAAAAAGGAAGATAAAGCTCACAAGCAAAGTTTTAGATACGTAAAACAACAAACCGTACAATGACATGCTATCTACTGCTACAGGACAACTAAACAACTATTAAAATAACAAAACAGAAAGGCAAAAATGAAATACACATAAAAACAAACCAACCAAAGAACTACAACTTCTCACTCTTCATCAGGTGGTTTTATCCCTTACTAGCTTGGGTAGCCAGCGGTGCCTGGGTTATTTGAAAAGGGCCTTGTTTGTTTTTAGATTATAGGTAATATCAGTTTGGTGTTATGTTACGCTATTTCTTAGGAAAAAAATCAGTCTTTGCTTTTGTTTTTTATGAATGCTCCCATTAGGAAATGCATAAGGATGTGGGTGAACTACAGTTCCCAAAAATCTTGGGTCAAGTCTCTCCAAACTCCGCCAGTACTCACAGTTGGCCATGTAGAGTCTGTGTGCCAGGTTTGGTCCAGATCCATCGTCAGATGAATTCAATGTTATCTGAATACGAGTGAACTATAACTCCTGGATGTCAAGGTCAATCACCCGCAAACCTCGCCAGTATGCAAATGTGGACATGTTGGGTCTGTGTGCCAAGTTAGTTCCAGGTCCATCATTGGGGGGTTCAGAGTGCTCTTAGACTGCAGGTAAACTATACATCCCAGTCCCTACAACTCCTATAAATCATGAATTCTCCCCAAACCTCTCTCTCTAGTATGTTCAGTTACTGATCAATTCCTCTGTTTGCTGTGTGCCATAGGAAAGGGTAGTAAAGGGTTAAGGGAGAGGCAGTGGGAGGGGTCATGCAAATGGAGAGAGAAAGGAACACTGGGATGTGCTGGCTGTCACCTGCAATGTCCTGGGAGGGATTGCCTTGGTGGATCCTCAGCACTAGGAACTCTAGCCTGTTTGTGGAGGCCGGAGTTCTGTCTGTGTGAGTGGACACCCATGCCACATACACACACACACACATTTTCACTTTTATTATGTGTACTGATTAGTGTACTCCCTTTAAATGAGATCTAGTCCCATTACTACTTTTGGCAGTGCTACTAATTCATGAATCCCACCGTTGACAAACACCCTGATCTTTGTTGTGTTTTCAGCTGCTTTTGAAATGCCCCCCACGTTCTCTCCCTTCTTCCCCCTTCCCCCCTTGGGCCTAGGCTTACTACTCCTAGCTTCCTTCTCCCCTTTCCCTCAACTAGTCTAGGTGGCATTCCTATGACAATGCGCATGCACTCTGAATCTCTTTGCTCACTGACCTTCAAACCCATCCAGGGAATTTGGCTTGGACACCGAACTCAAGCAGATGGCTTGTCCAGAGCATGCTGGCCATGCACATTTGGGTTTTTCAAAACTCCCAGTCCTTGCCTCTGCCCCCAGGGAGGCTCGTGCAAACAACATATCCAGTGTGTACTACTGGGAAAGCAGCCACTTACTCTAGCTTGCTGGGAAATGCTGGGCAGGGTCCAAGCCAAGGAATGGGGGTGGGGGGGAGAGAGAATGAGAGAGAGAGAGAGAGAGAGAGAGAGAGAGAGAGAACATTGCAGCACATTCCTGAATGGCTGAGTGAGGACTGCCCGTCCAGTCGCTCCCTCCTTGCTCCCTTTTACAAAGAGATGCTTGGAAATGCATGTACAATGGGAATGAAGCAGAAGAGGAAAAGAGGGGGCTCTTTTGCACAAGGGGCCGTCCCTAGCCCAGGATGCGCATTTGCCACAGGGTGCGCATTGCAGCCACACTGGGCAAGTCATAACCCTGAGCTACAGCCTGTGAGCGCCCTCGCTTTGCTCCCCTCCTGTAGCTGCCTCCGTATGGCTTCCTTCGGTGGCAGATTCTGGAGGTGGCAGCAGAGCCTTGCAAGGGAGAGCTTGGCATTTGGCATTTGGCCCAATCAGCAATGCTGCCTGCTGTTTTCTGGAATGGTGGCAGATGCTCTCCTGTCTACACTGGTGAAGAAAGATTCAGGTCCTAGTTCAGTCTGGGAATCCCTTTCTGCTTATAAAAAGTCCCTGAGGGACTTTGCACAGCCCAAAGAACTTGCCCTTGCACGATTCTTTGTAGTGGTCATTCCCGAGTGTCAGGAAACCGACTGGAACAGAGGCCAGCTCTCTCTTTTTCCATTCCTAATCCAGTCCGTTTTTGTATATGTCTTAATTTGTTTCTGGAAAGATCAGAGGAGCTGCATGGTGCAGTCGTTTAAGAGCTGTTCAGCAGTGGAACTCTGCCTCAAAGTTTACTGGAAGTTCCTTCATTGGAAGCTTTAAGCAGAGGCTGGATGGCCATCTGTCAGGGGTCCTTTGATGGTGCTTTTCCTGCATGGCAGGGGGTTGGACTACATGGCCCTTGTGGTCTCTTCCAACTCTATGATTCTATTGATTGTGATGGTGGCATACAACTCTGGGCAACAGGGTTTGAATACCCGCTTGGCCATGAAAACCCACGGAGAGATCTTGGGCAAGTCACGCTTTCTCAGCCTCAGAAGAAGGAAATTCTTGCCTCTGAACAAATCTTGCCAAGGAAGCCCACAATAAGGTCTCCCTAGAGCTGCCATAAGTTGGAAATGACTTGAAGGGAAATAGCAAGAGCAACAACAAAGTCAGTGCAAAGATGGTAGTTTTAGTCTGTTGTTGGGAAAATGCATGCAACAACAAAAACTCCCAACTCCCTGCACCTGGAAAGACAGCAGGAAGGAGAAAAGCCTGGCTAGACTTCCATTCTCTGCAATGGTCTTCCACTCACTCACTCACTCACTCACTCACTCACTCACTCACTCACTCAATCCAATCAAACTCTCTCTCCTGCCTGAACTCCTCTCCTGGCCTCCAGGGGGCGCTGTGTGAGAAGTCAGAGCCTTGTTGCAAACGCACAACTTGGTTCTGGAAGTGTGTGTTGTTGTCCTGTTAGCCCAGAATGACTGGTGATTAAGTGCGAAGGAGAGGGCTGCTTTGATTATCAGAATATACCATGACGCCAGAATGGATACATTTCCGCACATACCTTTGATGCCGGGCTTATTTCCCCTTTCCACCATTTGATCAAAGGAAATTGTGCTGTTATCTCAATGTGTCTCCATGGCTAATTCATTTTCAGTGATGAAAGTTTGCCACCTTGATAAAAACTTGCTGGAAGAAGAAAGAGGGGGTGGGGGGTATTTTTCCGCATGCATAAAAGGCTCTGAGAAATGAGGAATCAGGTAAGCTTTATTTGTATACTGTGAGCAGCAAGGCTGGCAGACGGAGGGAAGCCGACCTTAGGCAAACTTGGTGATTTCAGGCGCTCTGCAGGATGCTGCCCCATCAACAGGCACATGTTTTAGGCACAATGAACTGCTTCTGTGCATAAAACCAATGGAGATAAGGTGTCTTTGCCCCCGGGCAAGCTTAGCACTCTTTACCTTTTGAGACGTCCATCTGTCAGGGGTGCTTTGATTGTGCCTTTCCTGCATGGCAGGGGGTTGGACTAGATGGCCCATGTGGCCTCTTCCAACTCTGTTATTCTATGATTCTATGAGAGACTGAGCAGAAAAGGTGCTGAGTACAGTAGAGTCTCACTTATCCAACACTCGCTTATCCAACGTTCTGGATTATCCAACGCATTTTTGTAGTCAATGTTTTCAATACATCGTGATATTTTGGTGCTAAATTCGTAAATACAGTAATTACAACATAGCATTACTACGTATTGAACTACTTTTTCTGTCAAATTTGTTGTATAACATGATGTTTTGGTGCTTAATTTGTAAAATCATAACCTAATTTGATGTTTAATAGGCTTTTCCTTAATGCCTCCAACATATTCGCTTATCCAACATTCTGCCGGCCCGTTTATGTTGGATAAGTGAGACTCTACTGTACTTCTGTCTCTTCTCTGTTATCGTTTCCCATCACCTCCTTGCTCTCTTTATTTGCTTCAGGAATAACCAAAAAGGCCCTTTTTATTGTTTTTCAATCTCTCGAGCAAGTCTGAGCTCATCCCGCGCTTTGGCTTTTCTGACTTTCTCGCTACATTGGAGAGGTTTGATCCAACAGATGCAAGCTCGCCGTATGCCATCTCTTCCACCACACGGACCTTGCCTGCTCACCTTCCTCCCGTGCAAGATCTTGTTCTCGTTATTTCCAATTTATGATGAGTTTTCATGGCCATATTTGTTCAGAAAGGGTCTGTCTTTGCCTTCTTCTGAGGTGGAGAGAGCAAGATTTGCCCAGGGTCATCCAGTGATGCTCCACAGTTAAGTGGGGATTTTAAACCGGGTCTCCAGCACTTAAGCCATCACACCACACTGGTTGTCTTCCAAAGTGACTTTTTTCCAAGGCTTCTAATGTAAAAGTCTGTTTTTCTGAAGCATGCCTTTCCTTGAGATAAATCAGTGTTCATTAGCATACTTGCGCTCATATTTTATGCAGGAAAAGGAACTGTCTAACTCCATTGCCGTACCCAAGATGAAATTTCGGAGAGCAAGGAAGGACGTGGGCCACACCTTGCCGGAACGCAATTTTCCAGGATCTCAGGCTCATGACAGATCCTGTCCCCAAATGGGGAAATATCTTCGGAAAATGAGAGCAAATGCTGCCTCTGTCAGATTCCCCTTCAGGAGAGAAGCACTGCTTTCTTCTTATGTTGAAAGGCTGGGAAATTTTTGCATTCTGTCTCTGGCACTACGCACATTTCTTTTCACGTTGCGCTTGGTTAGGCAGTGAACTCCGAGGAGCCCTGGCCATCTCCACCAACCATGCTCGGCCGCAGCACACCGGCTCCTCTTGGTTCGGGAAGAGGCCGTCACTCGGACGAGGAGCCTGCACCCTCCTTCAAACTGGCCCTCACTACAGAAGCCACGGTTATTGGCCTGATTCTTCTATCTGGAGATGCCGGGGAACAAAATTGGACATTCCCGCACAGGCTCAGGGTGGCAAGAGAGACAGACGCCACTGCATTTTCTGGGGAGCCCTTCAGTAAGCCACGGGCAGCCTTCTGTCTCCTAAGAAACCTGAGCCATTACTAGGAAACAAAATTCTCCTTCATTTCACATTCTGCCCCCAAACCAGGCACCTGATGGCCTAGCATTTTAGCCAAGAGAATAAATGCTGACACAAGGACCATGGGCACCACCTCCTCTCACAAGCTCCAAGGGCAAGGCTGGTAATTACAGCTCCGGTCTGCCTATGGCCGTGCCTGCCTTAATGCCTTGCATTGCATGGTGGTGAGGTCATAGGGAGTGACCAGCCCAATTATAGGGGAGAGCGCTCTGCTGTGCCTCCCACTGGTGCACCAGTCAAGTGCGGATGGTGGGACGGGGAGAGAGAAGGTTGGCTTCAAGGAGCTCTCAAGGTTTGTTCCTTCAGGCATTTTGGCACTTTCACTGCCAGATTTGGATCATTATCCACAGTGACCTTCTGGAAGATGAAGCCCCATATGTGGCCTTCAAGGCTAAAGGCCATATAAAATCCAGATTACTTGCTTTGAATTGGATTATATGGCAGTATAGACTCACATAATCCAATTCAAAGCAGATAAACTAGATTATCGGATACTGTGGACCGACTACTGCTCAGTGGCGTGGCTGTAACAGCCGCATGGCACTGCCTGGCTTCCCCTTGTCTCTGAGCATGCACATCTCGGAGGAGAGCATTGGTGCTCCCTCACCGCCGGGCCCGTCTCCTTTGGCTTGGCCGGGTGGGCAGAGGCCTGTGCTCGGGAGGGAAGCTGGCCGGCCTCCAGCCCAGGTGCTCTGCCTTCCAAAGGGCAGGCGGGCGGGCGGGCACGCCTTCAGTGTCCTCAGCCCAACCTGCTGAGCCCTACACAAAGGAACTCCAGACACCTTGAATGTGCTTGTTGCACCTGGCAGGGCTCTGGCTGTGCTGCGGGGAGACCAAGCCTCCTGTGCCAGCCAAAGATAACCGGAGCCCAAACATGCCGCCTCCTCCAGTCTGAGATGTTGGAGAGAGGATGAGTGAGTCAAGGAGCTGCCGCTGCTCAGGAGTGTCACGTATGGAAAGCCAGCAGTTGTGTCCAACCATGGGAAGTCAGGGGGTGGAGGCACTTGGGCAGGAGAAGGGCCGCTCCTCTGCACCTCCGGAGTCTTGTATGCAGATGACACCCAACTCTATGGCTCCTTCCCACCTAGAGCCAAGAAAGCGGTCCTGACGCTAAACCAGGGCCTGTCCTTCCTCTTGGACTGGACAAGGGCAAACCAATCGGAACTTAACCTAGAGGAGGCAGAGGTGCTCCTGGTCAGTCGGAAGGCAGGTCAGGGAAGAGGGACCCGACCTGTGCTGGAGGGTTCAAATGGCAGGAAAGGAGAGTCCGCCTGAACATGAGGAGGAACTTCCTGGCAGTAGGAGAGCTGTTCAGCAGAGGAACTCTCTGGCTCGGAGTGGGTGGAGGCTCCTTCCTTGGAGGCTTTTAAACAGAGGCCGGATGGCCATCTGTCGGGATGCTTGGATGCTCCTGTGGCCCCTCCCAGCTCCTCCTTCCTATGCCTTCTCGGTGTAGCTGTGAACAGGCAGGGCCTCAGGCAGAGGAGCTCTCTTCGAAGCGTGGCGATTATTTGGGGGCGGGTCCCGACGAAATCGCCCCGAGTGGGCCTCAGGTGGAGGAGGGGGCGGGGCGCCGCCTGCCGCGTCACGAAGGGGCGTGGCTGGGCCGGTGGAGCGCGCCCGGCGGAGGAGCCCCGTCGCCCCGGTTACCGGCGGGGAATCAAGGCGAGGCGCGTCACTGGGGAGGCTCCCCTCGCCGGCCCCGCCCCGCCCCTCTGGCCCGCCCTCTTTCGGAATGAGCCAATGGGAGCGCGCCTGAGCCCAGCCCGTGCCCCTTTTCTCCTTCCTCCTTTCGGGGGGAGAAGGCGGAGGGGAGCGGTCCTTCATGAGCTGCCCTGGGGTCACGGCACGCGTGGAGGCCTCTCCCCGAAACCGAGTCCCATTGATCCCTAGTGGCCGGGCATGGCGGGGGGGGGGGGGGGTCTCAAGGCAGGGCTGGGAGTGGGAAGGGGAGATGGACATCACCAGAGAGAGGGAGAGACCCTTATGGCGGGTTCAGCGCTCCAGCACGCGCAAGCGCCCCCCCCCCCCGCTACACCAGGAAAGGAAGGGAGGGAGAAAGGAAGGGAAGGAGGGAGGAAGGAACGAAGGAAGGAAGAAGGAAGGAAAGGAAGGAAGGAAAAGAAGGAAGGAGGGAAGGAAGGAAGGAAGGAAGGAAAGGAAGACAGAAGGAAGGGACCCGGGGGGAGGCCCGTCCGTCTCCCTCCCTCCCTCCCCCCGCCGCCGGGGAAAACCCGGCTTGTTGTGATCACGTGGTTCGGCTGGCGCACCCAGACGGAGGGAGGAAGCCGGGCAGCGAGCCGAGCGGAGGAGGCGGGAGGGGGGAGGGCGGGCGGGCGGGCGCCTCCTGATCCTCCGCCCCGCTCGCGCCAGGTGCGGCGCAGGCCACGCCCCCTCCCGGGCCCTCGTCTGGCGGGCTCCCCCTCCCTCCGCCCCTCCGCTCCCGCGCGTGCCTCTCGTCGCCGCCCCCTCCCTCCCTCCCTCCCTCCCTCCCTCCTCCGGAGCGTGCTGCCTGTTTGCCGGATCCCCAGAGAGAGGTGGCGCCCGGTTGGGGCGGCAGGAGCGCAGCAGCAGCAGCAGCGGGAGGAGGAGGAGGCGGGGCGGGAGGAGGGCGCGGCGGGCGGGGAGCCGCCGAGAGCAGGAGGAGGAGGCGGCCCCGCAGGTGACCGGGCTGCGCGCAAGTGTGTGAGAGAGAGAGAGAGAGCGGGAGAGAGAGAGACAGCGCCTGCCTGCCTTCTTTCCCTCCCCTCCCCCCCCCCCGCCAGGTGCGCAGAGAGAGAGAGAGCCGAGAGAGGCGCCTTCCGAGGGACGGGCGGCTGCTGCGGGGCCGGGGTCTCTGCGCGCCGCCCCCTCCCGCTCGTGCTCATCTGTTGCTCGCGCGGCGCCGTTCCTCCTCGGAGGGAGAAGCCCCTCCCCCGCCAAGCCCCTCCCCCTCCCGACCCACTTCGGGGCGATGCTGCCGCCGCCGCGCCTGATGCCGCCGCTCCCTCCGTCTCCTTCTCCGCCGCCGCCGAGCGCCGCTTCCTGAGGGGCCGGGACCGGGCCGCGCGAGGAGGGGCGCCCTGCCTCCCCCCTCCCGGGGTCCCTTCGGCGGAGCATGGGCGAGAAGGCGCTGGACCCGGACTTCGCGCCCCGGAGCCGGCCGCGCTCCTGCACCTGGCCGCTGCCCCAGCCGGGCTTCCCGGGCGCCGAGGAGGAGGAGGAGGAGGAGGAGGGCGAGGAGGGGGAGGGGGACGAGGAGGAGGCGGCGGCGGAGGGGGGCGGGGCGGGCGGGGGCAGGAGGCGCGCCTTGCCCGGCGGAGGCGGCGGGGCCGAGAACCGGGCGGGCGGCGGGGGGCCTGGGGCGCCCGTGCCCCCCTCCTCCTCCGCCGCCGCCGCCGCCCCCCCCTCGGCCGCCCCCCCCTCGCTGGAGCCCGGGCAGCAGCAGCAGCAGCAGGTGCGGAAGGCCAAGACCTCCCGGCGCAACGCGTGGGGGAACCTGTCCTACGCGGACCTGATCACGCGCGCCATCGAGAGCGCCCCCGAGAAGCGCCTCACGCTCTCCCAGATCTACGACTGGATGGTCCGCTTCGTGCCCTACTTCAAGGACAAGGGCGACAGCAACAGCTCCGCCGGCTGGAAGGTACGTCCGTGCCCACCCCCCCTCCCCCCCCCCCCCACGCGCGCCTTCCTCCAACTTCGCCTGGGGGGGGGGGGGCTGCCGGGCTGGAGCGCCTTCCCTCCCTTTCGCGGGTGGGTACAGGTGGCGGCGGGGGGGGGGGGCGGTCCAGGACGGGGGGGGGCTTGCGTCGCCGGGGCTGCCTTCCTTCCCGGGCACCGTGGCTCCAGGGGGCGGGGGGAGGGGCCCCACCCCGCAAAGCCCCAGCGGAAGCGCCTTCACCGGATCGGGGTGCCCGGATGTCAGCCCGCCTGGGACAACCTCGGCCCCCCT
The DNA here is from genome assembly GCF_035594765.1 of Anolis carolinensis. NCBI lineage: Eukaryota > Metazoa > Chordata > Lepidosauria > Squamata > Anolidae > Anolis > Anolis carolinensis. The sequence continues at coordinate 28,361,505 of NW_026943821.1, read as the reverse complement.
CCCTCCGGGTGTTGTGGACTCCAAGCAGAGCCGGCCCTAGGTATTTTTCAAGTGTAGGTGAATAGAATTTTGGCGCCCCCCACCACCACCAATTACTGAAAAATAAAAGCGTTGGATAAGCAAAAATGTTGGATAATAAGGAGGGATTAAGGAAAAGCCTATTAAACATCAAATTACATTAAGATTTTACAAATTAAGCACCAAAACATCATGTTTTACAACAAATCAACAGAAAAAGCAGTCTCGACTGTCCCCCCGTATGTTTTGCGCCCAAAGTGACCGCTTAATTCGCCTCCTTGTTGGACGGGCTCTGACTCCAAGCCCCCCAAGAACTCCCTAGAGCTGCGGGATGATGGAACTGGGGGGGTCGGCCTCCAAAACCCCTTGAGGGAGGGGGAGGGCCCAGGTCTGCCCTGGCCTGGTCTGCCCTGGCCTGCCCTCCCCTGACCGCTGGACTGGAGCTCAAGCTGTGTTGTCTGGCAGTGTAGATGGGAAGAGGGCGAAGCTGGGCCAGGCCTGGTCTGAGAGAGGCCGCTTTCCTTGGTGGTTTCCTGAGGGATCTTTGCCACGGGGGGGGGGGGGGGGGGAGCAGGTGCATGGAGAGGGTGATGTGACACCTGCAGAGCCGGTGGGAGCCAGGGGCCGGCGGATTGGGAGGTGGCAGAAAGAAGGAGGGCCTGGCCGGCTTCGGGAGCGAGCGTGAGTGGAAGTGGGCAAGGAAGCTGCTGCTGGAGGTCTTGTCCAAACCCCCCCCCCTCCCCTCCCCTTGAATGGGGCACCAATTGCTGGAGTGCCAGGATCCTGAGGATTTGACAGGCGACTCTTTTCCCTCCCCCCCCCCCCCCGCCGCTCCTGCACATGATGATGCAACTGAGGATGATTTCCCCTGGGGAAAGTATTTCTCCACCGGCGGGAAGCGTGTGCCCAGGTTGCGCTCTGCAAGGCAGGAAGCCGAAGGTGCCGCCCGACCATCCACAGATGCCATGAGGAACTCTGCCGGCCTTTGATGAGCCCTCCCTCCCTTCCTCCCCCCCCCCCCCCCCCCGCACAGGGCACGCCTGCTCATTAGCCTAATGGGACTTGCTGCGCCTCTTCTTCTCTCCCTCCCTCCCTCCCTCCCTCCCTCCTGTCTGTTTCTGATGCCTTGGTGCTGGGGCGTGTTCCTTTGCCTTCGAGGGAGAGCCGGAAAGTGCGCTGACCAAGGGATGAGAGGGAATCTTGTGGCACTGGGGTGGGGGCAGCAGGAAGACCGACTGTGGGGTTATTTCACCCACTCGCCTGCCCCCGATACACAGAGATGCTGAATAAAATGCATCTCTTCCCTTTTACTGTGATTTGGTGTCAAAGTGTGTTGCACTCCACACTTATAAAGAAAGCAAGAGTATGGCAGGGGTGGGGGGGAGACCCTCCCTCTTCTTTAGTCCAGTTGAGCCGCATCCAGAGGAAGCCCAGTTTGCCCACCTCTTGCAACATCCATAGCCACTTCAGACAAGGGGGCCAAAAGGTGTCAGGTTCAATGGGGGGCCGTGGTCCTTCCTCACTATTTTGCCCTCCAGCCATGCTCTAATACCATGGGCAGTCACTCGTATCCGAGTAGGATTGTGCTTCAGAGTAGAGTCTTAGCGGTGGATCTGTCAGTGACTGTGAAGGCCTGTTCTGGATCCACATGCCATTCCCATTGAGATCACAGATTTCCCGGTGGAAGGAAAGCGGTCACAACAGGGGTCTGCTTGACATGCCTTCTTCCTTTTGGCACACTTCTTCCTTTCTCCCTGTGTTTGTGCCTCGTCAAAATCCATAGCACCACTGGTCACAACTGACCTCCGGTTAGAACACTCAAGTACCAGAGCCTCCCAGTTCTCAGTGTTTGTACCACATTTTTTTAGTTTAGTGTTCAGCCTATCTTTAAATTTATTTTATTGTCCATTGACATTCTGTTTTCCTTTCTTAAGTTGGAGATAAAGTATGGTAACTGCTTTGGGAGACAGTGGTCAGACGTTCGGGCTATAATAAACACTACCTTGAATCAGGTGGGCTTCGGGGGCCCAGTTTGCCTTGGGATTAAGAACACTCTCATGAATAGCACTGACTTCCAGATTCATGTTTGCCTGCTATAACCCCTTCTCTGTGTTTGGTTCCTTGGCCACAGTTGAAGAGACAGGTTTGAATCCTTGCGTTTCAGTGCTTTTGGACCTTAAGGAGTATGAGCCCAAGAGAAGTCCTGCTGAATTAAAGGAAGGATCTGCTATGCTAGATCATTCCATCTCGCCTGGAATGGACAGGCTACACCAACCAGTATCATCTGCCTATGGTCCCCGGCTGAGAAGAGCCATTTTTCCTTACATCAGATACTAGTGAGTGTCCTGCTTCTCACCATAGCTGGCCAGGTATCGCTAGGAAGCCCACAAGTGGGGCATACGTGCCTTTATTTATTTGTTTTCTACCTTTCTCTGAAATCAGAGTCAAAGTGGGACTTCAATGCAAAATAGCCTTCTCCTTAGCATTTGGGTTTCATTAATATGTTGCCTCTGAGAAATATTTGTGTTGTGCAGATTTGTTTCAGTAAGACGTGTCCTACATAAACCCAAGGGAAAGCCGTGGCAGCCCTCTGTCAGCACTGCTGTGTGACTTGAGTCTCCAGCACTGTTTTTGTTAGCATTGGGTTTAGAGGCTCCTGTCTGAAATCATGGACCATTTCATTGGACAATTGATGTGCAGATAAGACAAAGTTCTGCAAAAGAGTGTCTCATCCTGTCAAACCGAAGTTGTCTGGACAAAACCTTGAAAGGACTCAACGCTAATTAACTTTCTGTCAAGAAAGTTAATCTGCTAGGCAGCTGCTTCTCTTTTTTTTCCTCTCTCTCCCTTCTGATTTTCTCAGGATTACTGATTTCTCTGCGATGTAAAGGTCCCACGTCCCATGATTAGGTGTAGTGGCAATGGAGCAAAATAGAGATGTTTTTGCAACTTGGATTCAGATGGTGCCTACTGATGAAATTTGTATGATGCCATTGGTATCTTGATAAAGCAAACCAGTGGAGAGCACAATGTGGCTAATATGACCATGTTCCAACCAAGCTGATAAAAAGAGAAATGCATGCAGAGTGGTTCAAATTGCCTTAGTTAGGATGCCAAAAGGTCTCTTTGTTCCAATGGCACAGTAATCTTTGGGAAAGGATCGTATCTCAGTAGTGGCAGCTTGGTAGTGGTAGTTGGTGAATTATGATGGTGTCGACTGAATGTATACCATAGTGGTTCATTTTTGGGTCATTGAAAATGTAAATGTAAACAAGCAGCTTGGGGGGTGGCCCATGGCCTTTGGTGTCTCTACAATAGTGCACAAAGCATGAGAAATAAACTAGATGAACTTGAACCTAATACCGTCAAGCAAATATGATATGGTTGATATCACTGAAACCTGGTGAGACAAATCTTATGATTGGAATGTAGTAATAGTTATACTATTTTGGAGAAATAGACCTAATAAGAAAGGAGGAGCAATAGCATTGTATATCAAGGATGTTTACACCAGTGAGAAGGTCCATGATATAAATCCTAGAAGCCAAGAGTATCTAGATAAAATTTAAGGAGGGGAAGAATTAATAGGAATGTCATTGTGGGGGTCCACTACAGATTTCCAAGCAAGGCTGGATGGAACTGAATGATGTCTTCCTAGAACAGATGACCACACATTCAGTGAAGATAGATGTAGTAGTAATGGGAGTTTCCTACTATCCTGATATATGTTGGAAGACAAACTCTGCCAATAATCACAGGTTGAACAAATTCTTCGCTTGCCTTGCAGACAGTTTTATGGGGATCAGCTCTTTTCGATCTGATTCTAATCAATAGTGATGACCTGGTAAATGGGCTGGAAGTGTCAGGTCCCTTAGGCAGGAGTGACCATGTCCTTCTAGAGTTTGTTACATAGCAGAAAAGGGAAAGCAACCACACTCAGATATGCACTCTGTCCTTTAAGAAAGCTGACTTCAGCAAACTTGTCCCTCTCTCTCCTTTTTCTTCTGTTCACAGCAACCATGTGAGGCATTTACTTATTTAGTAGATTATTTATTTAATAGATGTTAAATCTGAAAGATATTGTCTGCCTCAAGGTCACTTAGTGGGTGGATCTGAACCTGGTTAATATCCATGGCCTTGGAGGCCTAGGACTCTCAGATCCCACAGCTGGAATCCCTGTTGAGTGACGGAAACTGACGGGTGAAGATGGGCAAGGCACACTCTCTTAGCCTAGGAGTAAGGCAGTGATAATCGTTCTCTGAACAACTCTTGCTAAGAAAGCCCTATCATAGGATTACCACAAGTTGGGAGTCCTCTTGAAGCCACATAACAACAACAAAAGCAGTTCCACTGTCGTATTTCTGTTTTTATTTAATATTTTATGTCCCCCAGTTCTCTGGATTTCCAGCGTAATCCTACTGTCCAGGCAGCGATGGTTCTTCTATTGTAGGCTAAGACATTAGTGCCAGTGGTTCTGTCCTCTGCTTCTCCCTTAGAGCTTGTAATTACTTACTCACGGACTACAGCTCCCATAATCCCCTGTCTGGTAACACATGTCCTTCCTAGCTGGGAGATTCGAGAAGCTGTACGTACTCCAAGACAATAGCATTTCCCAACTCTGTTTTCTGCTTGCCCTGCGCTGTGATTGGCAGGAAGGGATATGGATCATAGCTCTGGGATTTTCGAAACCTCCTCCTCCTCACCCTGGTGCTGGGCTTCACCACTGCTATGCTGTTCACGTGTGGCGAGGCTCTTTGCTGTTTTCTGATGCGGCAGAGAAGGCCCTGGTGAGTGACAGTTCTGCTTAATTAGGGAGTTGTTATTTTATCAATTCCAAAGTGCTTGAAGTTTTCTGCTCCAGCTCATGCATTCCACTTGTTAATGGGAAACCAACACCCTCTGTCAAAGAAGCAGGAGCTCTGATGCATTTTCAAGCACTCTTTGTGCCACTTTGACATCCAAAATATAACAATAAAGCGATCAGCCAGTGGATGCCTGTTTGATATAGGCCTGTCAGTGCCGGAAACTTTAATCTCCGAGCCTTCTTACTTTTCCCTTTGCCTACATTTTAGGAAGAGGCTTCTTCGTGACAAGGCTAGAAACTAGCAAAGTGGCATAATTCTCTCAAGGGCTCAAGAAGGATCAATTATTTACCTAGGTTGTGTCAACTTCTTGTAATTCCTGACAGTTTCCTTGGTCAGGTAGCAGTGTGTCCTCCTCTTGAGAAAGAAAGACCATAGGAAAGGACCGTGGTTTCAGGGCAGTGTCCTTGCTTTGCAGGCAGGAGATTCTAGGTCAATCCCTTTAAGATCTCCAGCTGGAAGGACCAGGTAGGAAGGTAGGGAAAGACCCTGAAGAGTGGACAACCCTGGGCTGGAAAGATAGGAGGGAGCCTTGGGGAAGTTACTTTTTTAGCTACAACTCTGTTGCCTGAATTCCCCGTGTTTTGGTAGGCTTCAGGAGCAGTGTTTGAAAGGATCACAAGATTGCAGAATCCTTATGGGTAGGGGTATTTTCACACTTTCAAGATTTATAGTGTGATATCAGTCCACAATTACTTAAGAATCCTACAATTTTATCAAAATCAGGTATTTGGGGACTTTCATGTAGGTTTTCTGGCCACTGCACTGGGGGTAACTGCATTTCAGCAGAGGTTCCTGCCTTGCATGTATGTGTGTGCATGCATGTTCATGCGTGTCTGGGTCTTATGCCCATGAGACAAGGGGAAAAACAATTTTGCCAAACTTCGTTCATGCTTTTGCCTTGTTACAAAAGTTACAAAACATGGAAGTATACTGTATATACTCGAGTATTATCCTAGTTTTTCAGCCCTTTTTTAGGGCTGAAAAAGCTCCCCTCGGCTTATACTCGAGTGAGGATCCTGGCTGGCTTATGTTCGGGTCGGCTTATACTCAAGTATATAGGTAATCAGACTTAGACAGTCTTATCTTATTAAAGTCTCATTATTATTATCATAAACTGCAATTTTATGTAAATATTCAAAAACATTTAACCTATTGATGCCTCAAATAACGTAATTTTATTAGTATCTATTTTTATTTTTGAAATTCACCAGTAGCTGCTGCATTTCTCACCCTCATCTTATACTCGAGTTAATAGTTTTTCCCAGTTTTGTGATAAAATTAGGTGCCTCGGCTTATATTCAGGACGGTTTATACTCGAGTATATACAGTACGTCCCTGTTACGGAACACAGTAACAAAAGCATTAACAGTGTTGATCCTTCCTATTTAAAAAGTAATGCTCAAGAACAAAGTTACTTTGTTAACTCAAGTCTACCTGCGTACAAATAAAATAAACTTCCACATAGATAGGAGTCTTTGATACGCTGTTGCCGACTCTTTTATTGTTTGTGGCGAGTTGACATAGGACTTCCTATATTTGGGCGATTTCTGTGTTGTGAACTCTTAACTGCATGGGGAAGGAGGATCCTTTGATTGGAGAACACGCTTGCTCCTCCCTCTTCGGCGTTAGATTTTCCTCTGTTTCTTTAACATTTTCTTTCCCTTCCTTTTTCATCCCTCCCTCCCTCCCTCCTTTCCTCCCCTTTTTTCACCTTTCTGGAATTGCTTTTCATGCAGTGCTAACTGCTGAAGTAACACAAACCTGCTAAATGGTCCAGCTTTATGACAGCATAAAATGATACTACAGCAGTGAGTAGAGCTTTATTAAACCCCAGGGACAGGCTGCAAATGAACAGCTTGCTCTCCTCTTAGCTTTCGCGGGTGTGTTTGTGTGTGTTCATAACTGCGGGCATAAAAAGTACATTTAAGGTGCCACTTCCACGTTTCAAAGGGAGCTTCCCCCACCTCCCTCTTCTTCCTGCAACAATATTGTGCGTGTGAATAATGTTAGGTCCTTAAGATGCAAAAACCATTTCCAGGATTTTGGGCTAATACTTTGGAAGACCTTGAAAATATTGAAAATGATGCACCCAGAAGAGCATTAGCACAGCTCAGGCTTGCTCCTCGGCCAGATCTGAACAGATGGGACTTGAAACCCTCCTTAGGGTTGCTGCTTCGGGCTGAGATACAGAACACCTTGGCAACAAGTTGCATTTTGGATCTCAGTACCCAGACTCCCCCAGCAAGAGCACCAGTAAGCATTGGGTATTCTGGGAGCTGTAGCACCAAAGGTTTTCCCTGATGCTGACAGTGGATTCAACAAAAGGCCTTTGACACTTAATTTGTTGTTGGACTGATCTATCTGCCCATTTTATAATAGCCCATTCTTGAGGTGTTGCCAATGTTATATTGCACTTTATTGTCCATTTCAACTGTGAAATTACCTTCCCCATTTCGGCACATTCTGCACTGGGTTCTATGAATTAGTCTCCTGTTTTAATATTGTATGTTTCATGTCAATTTTAACAATTGTTTTTACTGATATTGATGTTTTTTATTGGTATAATTGTTTTATTGCTGTGTTATTGATATTTGATTGTTTTATCGGGCTAGGCCCCATATAAGCCACCCCGAGTCCCTTTGGGGAGATGGGGCGGGGTATAAAAATAAAGTTATTATTATTATTATTATAAAATGCATACTTCTGGCTTCTGAAGTGGAGCTGCTGCTTCTTTTAAACAAGGGTTTATTGCTCAGCTTTTGTATTCCTGCAAGAGGTTTTTTAAATAAAATCATCTTATGGGATGGCATGGCACACATGTTCTTAGAGCATGTGTCATTGATTTTATGCTGTTTGGAACATACATATTTAGGCTTGAAGAATACGCAGTACTGAAGCATCTTGGAGAATTCATCCCGTGGTAGTAGATTAACAACACGGGAAGGTGATTTATATGAATTCAGAACATTTGTCTGATCGATGATGAGGGTCTCGGGAGGCAGGCGTGCTTTCCACTCCCTGCAGCGCATTTTATTCCGACATCAGGGACTGAACACTGAAACCTCTGCACATGGTGCATGTGCTTTACCACTCAGTTGCAATCCTTAGAAAGAAATACTTAATCTCATGCTTATTCAATACATTTTTCTCCTGAAGTTTTACACACACCAATATATTCCCCACCTACAAGAGACCTGTGTAGTAGGTAAGGTAGAGAAGAAGGGATGGAGCGAAGGCAGGCAGGAAAGGCGAGGCCGTGCCGTAGTTGAGCAAGGATACGCAGGCAGGTCTCTTCAGGGCGACACTCCAGCCCAGGGGACCCCAACGCAGCCCCCCAAGGCCGTTGACCCCCGCCCCCCTCCCATACCTTTATACCTACACTGCCATATCAAATCCAGATTATTGCTTTGAGTTGGAGTAATGGCAGTGTAGGCTCATATAATCCAGTTCAAAGCAGATAATGTGTATTATCTGCTTTGATAATCAGGGTTATATGGCAGTGTAGAAGGGGCCTTAGGGTCTCCCTAAGTCTAAAACGCCTTGAAGGCACACAACAACAATCCTAATTGATCAGCCCAAAGCAGGCCCAGACTTTCCATTGAAATTCCTGATAAGTTTCTGTTAGTTAAAATTGTTCTTCATTATAAATACCGAATTGTTCATTCATAATGTTTTGCACTACAGATAAGATCTCTGCAGTGTGCATAGGAATCCCTTCGTGTTTGTTTCAAACTCTAATCAGGCCCCAACAGTCGGAGGGACCGTGAACCGGCCCTCGGCTTAAAGGGCTTGAGGATCCCTGCTGTAGCCGGCACACCAAGGCCGTGCTCAAGGCCCTTTCCTTGCTCTCCCAGGCTGTGTGGCCTGCTCGGGCGTTTGCTCAATGCACACCACTTGCTGGGTAACATGAAGTCTCTACTCCCCGCACTAGGCAATCGGTCTGTATACATCCTCCAGTCTGCAGTGGAGGCTTTTGTCTCACCCCCCCCCCAACATTCCTTTTAATTAGCCAACTGCCCCCCCACCATTCCTTTTAATTAGCCAACTCCCCCCCCCCACCCCCTTGAAGGTGCCTGAATGTTAGCTGAGGTGAAAGGCATTTAAGTGCATGGAAGGACACTCGGAGTAGCGTTGTTGCCCGTGCTCTGCTCCAGCACATTTTGGACAGCATCTGTTCATTATTATGTGTTGTCTTGGCAGCTTGCCAGCAAGGCACAAAGATTGCTTTCACCCACTGGAGGAGAAACAGCTGAGGAGAGGCCGAGTGGATGCGAGTGAGAGAAAGTGAGAGAGCTTAGGGTGAATGGGAGCCACACCATTTGCAACCCGGAACCAGTGCTTTCAGGCTGAAGATGGGTGTGGGAGAGGGAAACGCCAGCGTTCAGCGCTTATGGCTCAGCAGGAACAGACCTATTTTCTGCCAGGTGTGTCACAGACACAACAGAGCGGCTCCCAAATCCCCCCTGGGGTGAGTGGGAAGAACCGGCCCTTCTAGAACGTTCTCTGAGCAGGAGATCAGGGAGGGAGGGAGGGAGGGAGGGGCCGCAGCCGGTGTCGTTTCCTGCGCCCGAGCCCTTTGCTTGCTGTCTCGGCCGTCTTCTTCTTCTGCACCACTAGCAATGCGCGCCATAGGGTGATGTGTGGCATTTTCTAGGCCAGCACTTCTTTATGTTTTCCTACTCGAGGAGGCAAGATTTTTTTCCCTAAAATCGGTATAAAAATCCAACATTTACTGATCACAAATCAGCATTTGGAAGGCTTGCTAAACAGGCTGGTTTTCCTCTTTGTGGAGGACAGCTGAAGCATTTCCTGCAGAATCCACAGTAAACACATGGCATGTTGTTGCAGACAGATTGGTGTTGTTGGGAGGCATTCAGAAACCTTTATCTGTTGCCATTTTTTCATGACCCTAACATTGAGTGAAGGGGTTAAGAAGCCCTGCTCTAGGACACTCCGTTTTCATCATTTCCTCCCCTTATGCCGTTGGAGAGCTTGGCCATTTGAAGACACTCAACTACTTTTCTTCTCTGAGCCTCAATAAGGAGTTTTTTTCCCCTTCCAAGATTTTGCTGCCATGATTCTTGCTGACACGTACTATATTGGCCCATTTCTGCATAGTATTTACCAATTCCCTTCTGACACAAACCTAATAAGCACATTTTTGGGTTTTTCTTAATCTTCTGAATAATCATTTTGTTGGTTTCTTTAGTCACCTTTTTCAAACATGAAAGGGCTGTGATGAGCACAAAGGCTGGCCGGCATTTTTTACCTACCTAGTCTAGCGAAGCAGGTGAATACTGACTGTCTGCTCCGTCTATCTGTCCGTCCTTCCTTCCCCCATTTTTCTACCTTCTGGGAGTTGAAAACCAATTGACAACCATTGTGAATATCAATTATTCCAGAAAACATAATATCTTCCACTGCTTTCTGGAAAGTTATCAAGGACAGGGCTGGTCTTGGCTTGATTTGTCGTGGATGGGTGGAGGAGGTGTTGCTTCTGAGGAAGTGCCTTATATACATAATGACCTAGCTTTTCAAGATGCATTAATACACATTCCATTTATGCCACAATTAAACAGCTACGTGACAGAATAATTCCATATGGATGTGGCCAAAATGATCAAAGGCCTGGAACCCAAGTCCTATGAGGAGTGGCTAATGGAGTGGGTATGGATAGGTTGTTGAGCTTGGAGCGGGATAAGAGGGGATCATGTGGTAGCCGATTGTAAACACCTGAAAATATGTCATTTTGAAGGTGGACCACGGTCGTTTTCTGCTGCTCTAGAGATGGGGGCACATCTAGACCATATTTTTAAGCTGCCTCCAATCCACATGAAGGAGTAGTCAATGTCGATGTGCCCCAGGACACAGAGCAATGGATTCCAGCTTCAGGAAAAGAGATTTCACCTGAATATTAGGAAGAGCTTGCTGATGGTCATGGCTGTTCAGTTGTGGAATGCGCTGCCTCAAAGTCTGGTGGAATCTCTTTCTTTGGAGATTTTTAAACAGAGACCAGATGACTATCTGTTGTGAGTGTTTGGATTGTGTATTCTTGCATTGCAGGGCGTTCAGCTGAGCGGCCCTTCCAATTCTGTTTAAGAAAGGTTTAAACAATGTATTGTGTATGCAAGTAAAAACAACAACGAAAGAGCAGTCCTGTTAACATCAGGGATTTGGAACGGTTTAAATGTCTTTAAAGCAGGCCTGGGCCAACTTCGGCCCTCCCTCCCTCCCTCCAGGTGTTTTGGACTCTGACTCTCGCAATCCCTAACAGACCCCAAGTCCGATTTATTGCAGTTCTTCCCTTCTTAACTGGCATCTCGTCAAGTCAGTTAGAGTGAGCCCAAGTAGCTTATTTGGATTAAGGTAAATGCATTAAGAACAAGTTCATGGCAAAATGAATAGCGAAGGCTTGGTAGACAGGTAGGCTGGAAAGCCCTCTCCGAACCCTCCAGGTTGGACTACAATCCCCACCATCGCAGCCTGCATTCCTTTGGGCAGCTTGCATAATGGATACTATACAGGAACAACATTTTCTGGCATGCTAACTCTTAGTAATTCACAATTGGACCCATAGCTTAGTCATGGAGCCGCGCATCCGTTGCATATGAACGAGTTTAACTAAAAGGGTCAAGTTGCTGAGGAGAAGGAAGACCTTTGCCTGGGGAGCAGGAGAGCTTCCGCCGGCCGGTCAGAGAGCGTTCAATAGAAATACAACAGACTGGTTTAAGGTGTCTTCCTGTCCCTAAACTAGGGATTGCTGCTGAAACAATTGCCTAGGCTTTTACAGATGGCTGGAGAAAATGTTACCTGCTCTCTACCTCTGTATTCCTTTACTCTGTGTTCTCACTCTTGAAGTAAGTCTGTTATACCAGTTGACTTTCAGGAAAAGAACCCTGCTTGTAGGAATGTTGAAATGCTAAAACGGATAGGGGGGCCATTGACTTATATGGGAGAATCATATGTCCTTCTAAATGACAGTTTCTGTTCCAGGAATGAGCTTGTTTGGATCCCCTGCCCTCCTTTCCCTCTGTTCTTTGTGATGATTGTACCTGCAAATTGGTTGAGGAGAAGAAAGCGAGTCAAGCCAGAGAGAATGGATAGACAGACATGTATGAAAGAGGGCACGATGTGGAGAAGGCGGATAGTTTTTTCCTGTCTGTTGTCTAGTAGAATGTAGGGTCACCCAATGAAACTTCCACCATTCTTCTCAGAGAAGGAGAGGATTATTTTTAAAATAAGAGTTAAGGTAGAGTACTTACATTAACCCTTGGATAAGTCAGTCGTGTTGTTTGCTCCAAGTAAACAAAAGGAAGCTGTTCTTCACACAACATAATTTTGGTGCTTGGCCTAGTTTTGAAAGCTTTTGGCAAGTGGTTTGTTTTTTTTTCAAACCAAACTGGTACTTGTTTCCTATATATTTGCCCTTGCAATATGAAGACCGGTGGTTTCTATCTCACGGTCAAAACAGAGGGAAGTAAGAGCAAGAGTCAGAAATCAAAGCCTCCGTCGGCTGCTTTGGAAGAGCCTTAGTGTGGAATCCAGGAGCAAAATATCTCCCGACGCCAGTCTGAAGAAGGCTATTAACCAAAGGGTTGTCTATATTTTTATAGGACGTTAATGTGAAATTGGCATAAGGACATATTCTAATGTAGTGAGACTGTTATAGTATAGAGCAGTGGGTTCTGCGTAATATCTGTTCTTTACTGAATCATGGAATTTGAAGCAATCTCGGAGGTCTTCTAGGCTTGGCCAGTCCAGGAAATCTGCTCAGCATTCGTGAGAAGAAGAGGACAACCCAGTTTCTGCTCATAAACTTCTGCTGAAAACATTGTTACAGTCCTCACCTGGGGGGACTCTATTGCCAGAACACAACTAGGCCTGCCATCTGAAGCAATGGTCCTCCACCATCAACTCCGCTGGACCGAATGCTACGTTGTCTGAATGACCAAAGATCACCATTATCTCCCAAAGCAATGACTTCATTCTCAACTCAATAATGGAGAATGGAATGTCGGTGGACAGGAAAAGAGATTGAAAGGTGGGATTAAAGCCACCTGTAAAAACTGCGGCAGAGACACCGAGAGAAAACTGGGAAGCCTGGCCCTTGAGCATCTCACTGGAGGTCAGCCCCGGTGGCACAATGAGTTAAACCTTTGTGCCAGCAGCACTGCTGACCTGAAGGTTGGGTTGCTGACCTGAAAGTTGCCGGTTCGAATCTGGGGAGCTCCAGTTCCCCATGCAGGGACATGAGAGAAGCTTCCCACAAGGATGATACAATATCAAAACATCCGGGCATCCCCTGGGCAACGTCCTTGCAGATGGCCAATTCTCTCACACCAGAACCAATTTGCAGTTTCTCAAGTCGCTCCTGACATGAAAAAAAGAGCTGTGACCAAGAATGCTGTGGAATTCGAAGTGGCACGGATGGAGTGCGGAAGGGAGAAACGAGTTAAGAGGAAGAAGGCGCCTCAAGCCAGCCCTTCTACCTGGAAACCAATGCCCTCACTGCGGAAGAAAGAACATGCAGGTCAAGAATAGCTCCACCACCAAGACCCCGCACTTGGAAGGCAGTCAGTCATTCCCATAGACCATGAGGGGGGAACGGCTCTGTATGAGCCAAATCCAGATAACGGAGTTAAGGTGAGTTGAGAGGCTGTCGTTAATGTGAAGGCTCTGGGCTGCCCTGTTTCCCCCTCTGAGCAGAGATGCTGCGGAGGACCCAGACATCGGTTAGGAAATGCCAGCCCCATCAATCCCTCCTTCCTCTCTGGATCCATACTCCCCTCCCTGCCTCCTTTTTAGACTGTCAAACCTACTTGAGTCCCAGAGATGTCGGCTGCTGTTTTATTGCTGCCATGCGATAGGCACAGTTCCCTCTTCTGCTGCTTTATGGCTGCACTTTGTTCTGATTGGATTAGAAGTTTCAATGTTTAAGAGAGCATAATAATACATTTTAATACCGAAAACAATTGCTTTTTAAAATAGTTCTGCTTCGAACTGAAGTCCCTCCTCCTTCCCCAATTTGATTTATCCCTTTTCTCAGAGTGGAATTTAATGCTAATAGGAGCAATCGTTTCATGTTTTGATTCTTTGACTGTTTGGAAAACTTTCGCTGCAAAGAGGAATTATGGCGTTATTAAGAGTCCATTAAAAGAGAGGTTGCCTAACGATGCTGGTGAGTAACTGCAAGGCAGGCGAGGGATTGGGAAAGGGAGGCAAGGAACCCGTTTTGTGGGACCTCTTTTCCACGCGTGGTTCCTTAGCTCTGATATAACGCCCTCAGCAGTAATTGCAATCAAGCCCATTATATTAGCGATTTTTTTCACCCAAGTGGCTGAGGGGGGAAAGGAAAGGGCCTGAGTCTGTTAGGAATGGTGGGAGTTGCAGTCCAAAACATCTGGAGGGAGGGCCAGTTTGCCCATGCCTGGGCTAGAGCGTTAAGATTGGCCAGGGATGTCCTGCTCTCAGTCCAACCGACCTTCACAGAAGGAGGGCTGAAGATGGCCCATGCCTGCTGTGAGCAGTAAATAAAATTGAATTGACAGGTAAGTGGGAGAGGGGAAGAGAGACCGAGCGAAAGCACGGCAAGGCTGCTACCTCCTCTCCCCTCCCCTCCGCGATGTCGTGTGGTGGAATCCTCTGGTCCCCTGGCCTGCCCACGACCCCATCCCGGCGCCGCCAGCAGCCAGCCAACCAGCCTGCCTGCCTTCCTTCCTTCCTTCCTTCCTTCCTTTGCACGCAAGGCTGCCCCAGATCTCTGGCTGGGCTGGCGGTCTGCTTCCAGCCATAGACAGCATGCTGCCCCTCCTCGCTGGCTGCTCTTTGGCAGCTCTTGGCCTGCCTTGCCTGCCCTAAGTGTGCGGAGGACTCTCTAGGCGCAGCTGCTGCCAAGGCGGAAATGGGGATTATGTGCTGTGTTACAGAAGAATGGGGTGGGGTGTGTGGGGTGGAAGGGAAGGGGGGCTGCCAAGGCTTGGAACACACGTAACGGAATGTGTGTGGAAGTGCGATGTGCGGGACGGGTGTGCGTTGAGCAGGCCTGGGAACCTGGGAAGGGCTTGCCGCTGGGTCACTGGCAGAGAAATCCCAAGTCTTGGGGGTCGGAGGCTGGCTCCGGCTTGCCGGGTCACTGCTTGGTGAAGTTACTTCCCTGCCCTGCAGATCCCAGGAGCTTGCCCATTGCGATCCCAATTAGCGATCCCAGATCCCAATTAGCTTGCCCATTGCGACCCAGATTGGGCTCAGGCCCCTTCCACACTGCCATTTAATTCAGATTATCAAAGCAGAAAATCCACATTATCTGATTGGAAGTGGACTATATAAATCCACAGTGTCATATAATCCAATTCAAAGCAGATAACCTGGATTTTGTTTATTTGTTTTTGTGGATCTAGTCTAGAAAGGGAATAGGAAGGCCCAAAACGAAATGGTGTGCCTTGGAAAAGGCACAGCTGGCCAGAATCCAGACTCATGCTGCACTCGTTAAATGTGTTTTTCAAGCAAGACAAGGAGCAATTCTCTCTTCTGTCCTTTTACGGGTGAAATATGGGCATGGCTCTAACTGGCTCTTGTACTGGTCTTCCCACCAAAAGTTTCTGCTGGACTCCCAGTAACCCAGTAACGGTGTATTTGGGCCATGTTGTGCTGCATCTGTTTGCTCTGCAATATTTTGACCTATTTTTTTGTAAATATCAAGCAGAGAAGTGGTTGTACTTTTGGTTGTTCAAAGACATGCTAGGCAGGGAGTGCGAGACACTCATCCTGCAATTTCTGAAACCAGTTCAAATGCAGCCGCTCTAAAAAAACAGCGGATTTAATTACACGGCAGAACTTGTCAGGTGCAGTTCTATAATAATCACTTCTCTTTATGGAGGCCTCTCTCTGCTCTGCTCGGCTAAGGAGTAGCCATATGTTATATAGGATTCTACTCATGAGGAAGGCACACATAAACAGACTTGCTTCCATAAGCATTAGAGGCAAGATGTATCTTCTTGGAAATGTATCTTATCGTTAGGTCATTCATATATTGCCAATACAACAACAACAACAACAACAAAACTTTATATACCGCTGTATCTCCCGTGTGGGACTCAAAGCAGTGTACACATAATGAAACATTCAATACATATACATCATACAAGATACAAAAACCAGTATAATAATTAACAACCATGTTTAAAATTCCAAACATTTAAAAACAATTAAACCAATAAATAAAAACAATTTCAACCGCACCCTTGGGTGATTCTAGAGCCAATGGGTATAATATATAAAGTGAACAAGATGGCAATATGGGCCAGGGTAAAACTAACCTAATAAAAATAGGCATAAGCCAGGGGTGAAGTGTGGCTGATAGCAAAGGAACCTAGGCCAGGGTTGCACCACTTCAGCCTACTATATAGCTATCAGATAGAACTTGAAAACAAACACCATAACAAGATCAAGGAGCAGGAAAGGTGCAGGACAGAAGTCTTGTACTGGCCAGAGAGGCGTCTAGGGATTACAAGATGATCGCTTCCAAAACTAATCTAGACCCCAAATAGTGTCTAAGGTTCAGATTAGTCATTTCCAAAAACCCATTGGAACCACCAAGTTTTCAAGTCCCTACGAAAAGATGTTCTTGATGGAGCTAACCTTATCTCTTTGGGTAGGGTGTTCCAGAGGCGGGGGGCCACCGCCGAAAAGGCCCTCTCTCTCTCTCTCTCGTCCCCACCAGCCATACTTGGGACGGCAGTGGGATCGAGAGGAGCACCTCACCGGAGGATCTAAGGGACCGCACTGGGGCATCGGGGGAGTTGCGATCGTGAAGATCGGTGGGGCCCAAACCGTTTAGGGCTTTATAGGCCATAACTTGCACCTTGAATTGGGCCCGGCAGCTAATCGGCAGCCAGTGGAGCTGTTTTAGTCAGGGAGTTGTTCGGTCCTTGTAGCTAGCTCCCTTGAGGACTCTTTGAACTAGCTGAAATTTCCAATAATACCTGAGTTCAACAAGAACCAGGAGGCAGCCAATGCTGTTGTTACTTGAACCCAGTGTTGTAGTCCATTACTCAAACCACTAATGGTGGCTCTCTTAATCAGAAACATTGGCTGGATCTACACTGTTTCTGACCTCAGATGATCTGACTTGGATTATCTGGCGGTGTAGACTTATCCAGTTCAAAGCAGATGATCTGGGATCAGATCCTGGGATATAGGGCAGCGTCGAAGGGGCCAAAGTTTGGGTACAGCATATTTTATGTGCCCTTTGCTCAAGGAGATGACCATCAGCTTAGAAGTAGAGCACATGCGTGTCATGCAGAAGTTCTTGTTTACAGGCTCTGGCAATTCCGGGGAGAGTCTGTCAGTGATCCCTTCCTGAAGAGAACGGGGAATAAAAAATGGCACGAATGGACTATCAGTATTAACAATGATTTTTTTAAAACCCCAAAATGCAATGTTTAAACACAGGATGATCTTCTAACAGAGCTTCTGTCCTGTGTGAAAGGGATTATGGCATTTATTTTGCATCGTGCTGGTGGTAGTGGTTATTCCCCCCAAACAATGTCCGCTTCACTCTAGGTCAGGGGTCCCCAAACTTTTTAAAGAGGGGGCCAGTTCAAGATCCTTCAGACTTTGGAGGGCCGGACTATAGTTGGCCACCGAGCAATAATAATAAATAAATTATAATTATTAATAATTTAAAAAGAGGGTTGGAAGAGACCCTTTGGCCCATTGAGTCCAATCACCTTCTGCCTTTGTGCACCAAAAGCACAAGCAAAGCACCCCTGACAGATGGCCACCCAGCCTCAATGATGATGATGATGATGATGATAATAATAATAATAAAAGTTTTAAGAGAAGAAGAGACCCCTTGGGTCATTTAGCCCAACCCCCTTCTGCCCTTGTGCTATGGGGGCCGGATAAATGGCTTCGATGGGCCGCATCCGGCCCCCGGGCCTTAGTTTGGGGACCCCTGCTCTAGGTTATGACACTGCAGGAATGGGGTGGGGAGGTGGGGGGTGGACAGTGGGCTTAGGAAAATCCCAGCTCTCTGGTGGGAAATCAAGACATTGCAAGGACCCACCCACCCATTTCCTGCAATCCCCCCCCCCCCCAGTTTTCTTTTACTTGAAAAAATCCTCTTGTGTTTCTTCTCGCTGAAGTACTTTTTAGCACAAGATCATTAAACGGGATTTCTTCAGTTCTATACTGTTCTATATTATAAATTCTCTTTATAAGTACAGACATATATCAATTCAAAAGGAAATTCAATTGAATTCATATTGATAACAAAAAGATATAAATTTCCGCCTTTCCTCCTCGGTCCCACCTTGGCTCCTCCTCCAGAATGACATCATCATTATCTTGACAAGCAGACAATGGGGAATTCCCATCACACTTTAAATTTGACGTTTTTGCACGTCTCTGCACAGAATTTCAAATAATGTCGACTGCCAATCAAGTTAAGAATTGTCGGGGGAAACCACACTTTACTGCGTGTGATGAAGTCCCCAGTCACCACATTTGAGTTTGCAGCATGCATTGCCCATGTTTAAGCTGCGTGGCAGGCATTTCCTGAGGAACCCCAGAGGGCTGGTTTGGGATAGGCTTCAGGGCTTGAGCTTCACCAGCCTGATGGTTTCAATCTTTCTCCTCCTTGCTGTTGTTGCTTTTTCCCCTGACCTCCTTGTAGGAGCATACAGTGGATGGATGGATGGATGGATGGATGGAAGGAAGGAAGGAAGGAAGGAAGGAAGGAAGGAAGGAAGGGAAAAGAAACAACCAAACCAATACACCGTGTGGCCACTGGCTGTGGATATTGAGTCCTGCTCACCTAGGCCCCTCCTACACCGCCAGATAATCCAGGTTATCAAAGCAGATTATCCACATTATCTGCCTTGAATGAGATTATGAGTCGACACTGCCAGGTAATCCAGTTCAAGGCAGATAATCCGGCTTGTATATGGCAGTGTAGAAGGGAGCCTCCCTTGAGCTTCCAGCAAGTGTGCCCAGTCTCCAGGCCCAACCTGGGGAGCCAGAGAGCCAGGCACAGTGAGGGAGGAGGAGGAGGACAGGCGCCCATGCCCTTCCTCGGCTGCTGTGTGAGCTCAGCCGCTTGTCCTCAAAGCACCTCTTGTGAGCAGCAGCGGCAGCCGGAGCAGCAGCCAAGTTTCCCACCACCCACTTCACAGCCAGCCAGGCAGCTCTGGAATCCCGGCAATAGGATTCACTCAGCATCGTTTTTGGCTCCACGGTTCTGAAAAAAACAACAACAAAAAAACCAAGAAAATTTCCATCCTGTAGCTTGAGAGTGTGAGCCAAGAAGAGGTTGCATGGGAGGCTGCTTGCCAAGGCCTGGGCCAGCTGTTAGGGCTCCAGATTTATGTCAGGCAGAGCGGAGGGATTGATGGCATGATGGTGGCAGGTTAGTTTTTGACACGGGGTCACTGTTTGTGCCCGCTTGTGCAGACTCTTCTTTCCTGGCTCTGGGAAATACCATCCGGAGAGCTGGAGAGCCCCGTCCCGATTTAGCGGCAGACCTCTGCTCATACTTGGCATTGCCGGGTCCCCGCAGCTCAAAGAACTCTGCCGGTTTTTGAACTGAGCAGCTGCGTATCCTGTCCTTTCCTGCTATCCGTTCCAGGAATGGAAAGCAGGCACGGAGAGATGACCGATCCTGATCATTGACAGGGTTAGACCAATGCCTGCTCGTGCTGAGATGCTTGCATGTCAGTGGTCCTCACGATGCATGTGTGTACACCTGTTAGCAAGGTGCAGTGGTTTGTGACTCGGTGTTCCTCACTAACAGTGCATTCCCAGTTCCAGTGAGAGGAGGAAGATGAAGAGAGGGAAACAGATGCTGCAGTTATGTCCATTCGTTTTGCATGTATTAAAGGAGATTGGGGTTGTTCCTCTTCACAAAAATGCAAATATTTAAATTTTAAAAATCTGTGTCAAGAAATCCATATTCCAAGATTCAGCATTCCTTTCACGTTGCTGCGAAATACATAGGAATAGGACAAGCCCTATCATTAAGCAGATCGCTGCATCCTAAGCATTGCTTGCTGTTTCTCAAACTCTGTTCCTCCAGATGTTTTGGACTTTGGCTCCCACAATTCCTAACAGCTGGTCAACTGGCAGGGATTTCTGGAGCTGAAGCCCAAAACACCCGGAGGAGCTCCGTTTGAGAAACACTGGGCTCAGTCTTAGCAGGTTTTGATCAAGGCATCGCCACAAAGCAAATCGGGAGCAGTGCTTTACTGAGGGAGACTTCCCACTGGAAAATCTAATTTATGTGTCTTATGATGCCTTGATCGTGGCCTCCTCCTCTCCTGCCCACCAGCAAACAATGATTGATGGTCGCTCTGGGGTTTTGCCTTGCAGAGACAGGGTGGGAACCCAAATGCCAGTGTAGCCTGCCAGTCTCTTTTGGGTAGGTTCACACGTGCTAACCACGTGCTTGTGGAAGAACATCTTTGGAGCCAGGCTCCGCATGCAGGAATCGGGCCGTAGCCCTTGCCTGGTCCCTGCAGTCGCTATTAGGGCTTGAATAATTGATGCTGTCACTCCTCTCTGAAATGCCCTTCCTCTGCTCATGCGGGTCCTTCTGCCTGCCAAAGCATTGCCTACATTTGTCCCAGGATCCAGAATAAAAAGACAACTACCGAGGTTTAGCTGGTACGTCTGGGCAACAGGCAGAAGTTGGAGCAGCTCTGTTTCTCATTTGGTTTCACTTCAAGTGGAATGTACTCTAGGGCTGGTTGGGTTCCTGACAAAGAAATTACATATCAACACAACCCAAATTCAGAGACTGTTAAAAATATTGAGGCTGCAATGCACTGTTACACTATTGTGAGAGTTGTAGTTTCCAACATTATTTTCCTGGTTCCTGTGACCTGTATACATTAAGACTCTGTGGGCCTCATCACACTTAGTGTAGTTGGTGGTTTGAGTATTGGACTACGGCTCTGAAAATCCACTGGCCGACCATGGCCAGGTCGTACTCTCTCAGCCTCAGGGAAGGGCAAAGGTAATTTATTATTTATTTACAGCATTTATATTCCGCCCTTCTTTCTCACCCCGAAGGGGACTCAGGGCGGATCACATTACACATATAGGCAAACATTTAATGCCTTTTAACACAGAATAAAGACAAGACCAATATAGGCTCCGAGCCTATAGGTAAGCCACCTCTGTATATGTTTTGCCTAGAAAATCCTGTAATAGGTTTCTTCCAGGGTCGTCATAAGTTGGACGTGATTGAAGGCAGGCAACAGTAACAACAAAACTGCCTTTCTGTTGGGGAGGGAGAATGGAGAGCCCTAGACCCAGCCTGCTCCTCCTCCAAGGAAAGGCAGTCTTAAAAAAGGAATCCCAATGGAGCCAGTCAGGCCTTCTCCCTCCTGCCTCCTTGGAAGTAAAAGAGGGAAAACCCCAGACCCAGCCAGCTCTAATGTAATGGTCATGTGAAGGAAGTAGTAATACCAATTGGGCTGTGTGTGTGTGCAAAAAAAGAGGATGTACCCATCACGCAGTGGCGACCGTTATGCAGTGAATTATGTTACCCCAGTTTCTCCCTCGTCCCACTTTTCCTTTTGTTCTCAGATTACATTAGCTGCTGCAAACTGATCCAAAGTAGATTTGTACATAATTAGCACACCATTGAGATACAGACAGGAGGGAGAGGAATCTTGTCCTGCTGCACAGACTGCGGCAAAAGCAAACTGCTGCAGCCTGTCCTATGCGTGTTCTTCCTCATTTTTGCCACCTTGACCGCACTGTGATATTGTATGGCTGTTCATATTCAGGTATTCATTTATGAAGTATTGGGGTATGGCATGGGGGGGGGGGTATGAGCCCCGGTGGCGCAGCGTGTTAAAGCACTGAGCTGCTGAACTTGCAGACCGAAAGGTCACAGGTTTGAATCCGGGGAGCGGAGTGAGTGCCCGCTGTTAGCCCCAGCCTCTGCCAACCTAGCAGTTCGAAAACATGCAAATGTGAGTAGATCAATAGGTACCACTCCGGCGGGAAGGTAAGGGTGCTCCATGCAGTCATACCAGTGGCCACATGACCTTGGAGGTGTCTAGGGACAATGCTGACTCTTCGGCTTAGAAATGGAGATGATCACCAACTCCCAGAGTCGGTCACGACTGGACTTAACATCAGGGGAAATCCTTTACCTTTACCTTACGTGTGCATAGACACAGAAGCACATGTGCATGCACACACACACAGAATTATCTCTTAATGTGACTAGCACATCTGCTCCAAAAGCTAGGCAATTGTTGACAAAATGAAACGAAGTGTAGGGCAGGCAGAGAAGAGCCTCCAGCAGTACCCAACATGGGTTGGCAGAGATAACAGTCGTCTTTGGGGAGGGGGTGCACGGATTTTCAGAAGTCATCCTTCAACATTTCGGAGGAGGAAGAGGGGGGGATTCATCTTTTGTGTGTGTCACATGCGAAGGCAGCGCAAGGAACAGTTGCTAATGCCTCCTGGCAAAAAGCGTAATAATGCCTCCCTCCCTACCCCTTCGTTGTGTGCGTGTTCAGGGCTGCATGTGAGGGGTTAACAGGAAAAAAGTCCCTGTGAAAATTTTGACTGCAGAGCTGCAGGCCAAAAGTACATTTGTAACCTCAAGTGGCCGCCTTGAAGACACTCCAGATCTGTCTAGGAGCCGTCTGCAACTAAAACCCTTTGATCCACTCACTCTCCTCTGGGGAGCGGCTGCAGTAATGGTACTAATGCCCCCGTGGCGACAGGGGTTTAGCTGCTAGACGGATGTAGGCAAGACCCCCCCCCCCCCGCTTTCCTTCCCTCCTCCTTCTGAAAAGCAGCGAGAAGGGTTCTGTGGCAAAAAGGATGCCTTTGGGCCTTAACTCTTGAAATACGGGATGCTTTGCCAGGAGATCTCTGGAGGGCTGGATTCAGTCATGAATTATTTCCAGTCTTTTCAAAAAGAGAATGCTAGAAAGAAAGGGGGAAAGTGTGTGTGTGTGTGTGTGTGTGTGTGTGTGAGAGAGAGAGAGAGAGAGAGAGAGAGTCTTCCCTTGGGAATAAATTATTTTTTATCGTTTCTGTTCTTCTGGATCATTGCAACATGGAAATATTCCAGTTTGCTGAAGTGCTAGCATCCTTGAGAACATCATGATGGGGTGTGTGTGAATCATAAAATGAATCAGTGCTGTGACTTTATGGCAGCGGATGGATCAAGCCCGCGTTATCTGTGGGCTGGCATGGGTGTGGACGTGTGAGAGAGATGCGTCTCCTAGGCCGGAGGGAGAAGGGCGTGCCGCCATCAGGTGCACCTGGCCAGTGGTATACCTGTTGTGTGCATCCCTGTAACTTCTAAATGTGTCAGATTATAACTTCCGTAGCCACCGTGCTGATACTTGTCTTGAACAGGGGATGATGGACGGGCACCTGGTTGAGAGAACGTGGTATTTTTTCCCCAGGTGCAAGTCTCTCTATAAGTTTGGTTTCAATTACTAACTAAAATAAAGGGCTGCATTGGAACTTGTTAATACCCTACTCTGGTTGGGACTGTCCATTCGATTTTAGCCATGTTTTTGCAAATGTGGAGTTTGGGATGAATAACTGAATCAGAAATGCAGGGAGGGTTTTCTGTCAGGAGAGGCAGCAGGAAATTAACAAGACTAAGCAACGAGAAGGTACATGTAAAAGAACCAAGAAAGCACAGATAAAAGCTATTTTGGGAAGGGGGCCTATCACAGCCGGTCCAACAATGAGGCAAATTAAGCAGTCGCTTCGGGCGCAAAACATACGCGGGCGCAGTCAAGACTGCTTTTTCTGTTGATTTGTTGTAAAACACGATGTTTTGTAAATGTCTTAATGTAATTTGATGTTTAATAGGCTTTTCCTTAATCCCTCCTTATTATCCAACATTTTTACTTATCCAACGCTTTTATTTTTCAGTGATTGGTTTTTTTTGGGGGGGGGGGCAAAATTCTGTTTGCCTACACTTGAAAAATACCTACGGCCGGCTCTGGGGCCTATTGCCTTCTAGGCTGGAGTTTGGTGACATGATTTGAAGGTCACACAGTGATTTTGTCTCCTTCAAAGCTTGGAAAAGTTCATTGTTTGCACATAGTCCAATGTAAGGCAGGGGATTCTGTGAGTTGTAGCTGCAGTTGGTTGGTCCTTGACCTTTTCCCCTGCCTGATAGCCCTGTGGTCATTTTCTTTTATTCCAATACTAACCAGTTTGGAATGGATAAGTAACATGGATACATTGGTGCCTGGTGTAAATTGACCTTGAAACTACTCTATTTTCATCGCATAATAGTCGCACCTTTTTCTTTTTCTCTTTTTGAAAAGGGGAGTGTGACTATTACATGGTGAAATATGGGCAGGGCCTATGGCTCCCAGGCCCCTGGAGTTAGTGGGTCAGTAAGAGCTACAGGACCTCCTTCAGCAGCCAGACAGGGAGGCCTTGTAGCTGTCACTCACTGCAGGCAAGTACGCCTCCACCCACTTGTGTTTCTTCCCCTTGTAGCTCCAAGGGGCAGGCATGCAGTTAAGCAATGTGCTATTATGCACGGAAAGCATTTTCCCCAATTTTGGCAGCCCCAAAATGGGGGTGTGACTTATATGTGGGGGCGCCCATTATGCAATGAAATACGGTGTTTGGTGTGGTGTGTGCTTGGCTGGGATGACAAAGAGAGGCTCTCTGTGACTGGGCCTACCCTCTGAAGAGCACTCCCTGGGGAAAGACCACTTCCTCCCTCCTCCCAGTGGGCCTTCCCTCACTCACTGCCTGGGCACTGGGCAGGGATTCTGGCTGCTGCAGCTTTTCCTTTCAGTTTGTGTATTCAGAGCTGTGCAAGGTGAGCCTGCTGGGGAGATCTTTCCTAGAAAGTAGCAGATGCTTCCTGAAGGCAGCAAGCTGTTGCTGTCACCACATGCAGCCCTGAGCACTAGTTCTTGCGGCCTGATGTTCGTAGCTGTGATGGCTGTTTTTGAGGGGCAGTGGGAGGAACGCCGGTGAATACCGATTTCTGGAAAGAAGCTTTCTGTGTTCATAAGAGCCCCATCTGTTCGGCCACGGTGGGAACAGGTTTGATGAGATGGGCCTTTGGTCTGCTGCATCCTCACTCTTCGTATGTCCTTAATGGGATGAGTAATCGCAGATCTCCCCAGTCAATGTCTCAGGTGGAATAGTGGATTGGAGAGGAGCCTCGGCTTGGATAGGACTGCCGGATACTGATGGACACGTAGGATGTCAAGGGCGAGGCGTTTGTCTTTATCTCTCATAAGTGCCAGGGTCACACAAAGCAAAGATATGGTGAAAGGATAGGAAGAAGGACGATTTCCCCCACTACCACCGCACATAGTTGAACTGTGAAGCTCACTGTCACTCAGTGTAGTGATGGTAGTAATTGTCAGGAAAAGGTGAGGCAGAAATTAATATAATAAATAGTAACAATAATCCTGCCTTTAAAGCTGAACTTTGTAGGAAATATGGTGGGGGGAATGGTCCAGGTGACAAGAGGGGCTGTTCGAAGAGTAGAGGGAGATGGGAGGATGCCCTCACCTGCCCAGAAGTGGCAGGAAATCAGTTTGGGATGGACAAGTAACATGGATAGATTGACGCCTGGTGTAAATTGACCTTGAAACTACTGTATTTCATCGCATAATAGTCGCACCATGTTTTCTTTTTCTCTTTTAAAAAGGGGAGTGTGACTATTACACGGTGAAATATGGGCAAGGCCCACAGCCCTGCTGCTCCCCTTTCCCCAAGGAGAGAAGTGGCATGTTGCGCAAGGTTAGCCATCAAGACAGGCAGGCAGCCTCGCACCGACAATATCGCATCCACTCTTCCCTCACCTGGCAGGACCTGATCTCTGGGATCCTGGTGTTTCCTTAGCAACTGTAAAAAGCCTCCCTCACACCTAGAGCAGAGATTCTCTCTGCTTGCTTTAAGGTGGTTGCAATGTCACCAGGCGTTTCCTGGGCAACGCAGAATCCGGAAGGGAGTCCGGGCAGGTAGGGAGACAAGGAGGGAGGAGAGGAGCAGGAGCAGCAGGGCTTGGCACGCCATTCTGTGCTCCGGTGCCTTGCACAGAAAAAGGCCTCTTGGGATTCAGCAAAGGCGTGTGTTGGTCACGCAGTCGAGGCCTCAGACGCCTTGGCCTGCCGCCCTCTCTAATGCCACACCGCCAAAGGTGCCCGAGATGCAGCCGTGCGCGATCCGCTGGACACCTGAACGGCGGCATCCTCTTCCTTCCTTTTGTTTCTTTTTTATTCTCTAACCCTTTAACACACATCTCATAAAACATTAAAGAATCTGATGATTTTAAGTTGTAGTCTGTGAATTGTATCTTCCTGTCTCTTCTCTTTATCAACAAATTCATCCTTGTCCGGTATTCCAGTAAATATTATTATTTTCCAATTTCCTTCCTTGTTGTACCTCAAGCCTTGGAAAGAAATAATAATAGTAACAACAACAACTATTATTATTATTTTGTATGCTCGCCATCTCCCCAGTTTTTAGCAGATCCAGAATATATCTGATTTCCTTTTGGCAACATTGAGATGTGTTTTTGTCAAATCTCGGTCTCTTGAAGTATCTCCAAATTATTTGTTCGCTTTTCCTTCCGAGCGTCTTCTGTAAATTTTTTGAACTGATGTGCATTTTTCTTTTTTAATTCCAAACCCTGACTGGGAGACTTTTGGCATCAAAAGCCCAAAAGTTAACCTTTTCAAGCTCTAGCTCTCCGTGAGCAGCTTGCTTATTGCACCGTTTATCATAAGGGCTTCTCTTTATCAAAGAATCACCTGGACACGCTCAGTTCTGCGCCGGGAGACTTTTATTGGTTCCTTCTCAAGACTGTTTTTGCTTGTTTGCCTTGCCTATACCTTTCACTCCATGTTCAACTTGACTAGCCGTGTATCTTAGCCGGTCTGGAAGAGGGGTCGTATGAGGACCGGGAGGGGAAAGGGCTGAGCTCGTTATGGCAAAGGGGATTGGGCTGCTTTAATTAAGGGATCTAACACTTCTGGGTGTAGGAAATTGAACCCAAGGGAAAGAGTGCTGCAATTGCATGCCAAAATTACATGTTACCCCAGTGAGATGTTCTATGTTGCTTCTGGTGCTCAGCGCAGGAGTAATTGGAGCTCTGTCCTATTAGAAAGCCAAGGGCTTTCCTGGCATCTCCGGGGGAAATTCAGCCCAGCAGCTTCGCCTTGGGAATTGTCACGCGGCACAGCAGCCGACTGCCGTAGTGCAGTGAGAACTTCACCTGGATGATTCAACGCTAGGCTAGTCATGGATGTTGCCGCCTTTAAGCAAGACCTGTTTAGCATCACAGCAGTTACAGCATTTGATACCACTTGAGTTGTCAGGGAGCCGCCACCACTTCAGTGGCATCCAAGTGCTATAGCTGTCAAATGTGAATGACATCCAGGTTGTTGTATTCTGGTCCCAATGGTTTTTAAGTGAGCTCAAAGCAGAGCATGGGAAAACTGCTTTTGGGGGAATACAACTCCTGAAATATCCCAACCAGTCTCATCACTGCCAAGGATTTTGGGAAATGTGTTTGTTGTACTCCTAAATAAGAGGTCTGGTTCTGGGGAAAAGACGCAGGGCTCCCAAGTAACCATGCGCCCATGTACTGACGTGACCTTAAGTGAGCCTGCACACCTTACGGTCCACCAGGTGTTTTGGCCCAGCTGGCTAGGGCTTCTCCTCCTGCTTACTATATTATTTATTATTATAATAAATTAGTAGTAGTAGTAGTAGTAGTAGTAGATATTACTACTAGTATTAAACATTATATGCAATTTCCAGTTAATTGTTCAGCTCCTCCTGTTTATTATATGATGTAGTATAATAAATTATGATATTATAAATTATTACTACGGCATCAGTAGTAGTAGGTAATACTATGAGTATAAGGCATTGCTTGTAATAATCTAGTTAATTGTCTGCTCCTCCTGATTGTTATATTATTTATTATTATAAAAAGTTATTACTACTACTAGTAGTAGCAGTGGTAGGTAAGTATTATTATTAGTATTATAAATTGTAAGCAATGCCCAGTTAATTGCACTGCTCCTCCTGTTTATTATATTATGTAGTATAATAAATTATAATATTATAAATTATTACTAAGCTATCAGTATTAGTAGGAAATACTATTAGTATTAGATATGGCTTGTAATATTAGTTAATTTGTCTGCTCCTCCTGATGGTTATGTTATTTATTATAATAAATTATTACTGTTAGTCGTAGTACTAGTATTAGGTACTATTGCACAATGTATGCAATATCTATTTAATTCCTTTTCTCCTCCTGATTCTGGTGCTCTTCTCTTCATTTTTGCACTGATTTTTTTTTAGCCGTGCTAAATTTGTGTGCAGCTAGACATCTGCCTTCCTCAGACACGACTAACTTCACTGGGCGTGCAATTTTTCTTTTCTTTTTTTAAAAAAGGGGGGTGTCTTTGAAAAGCTAGCTATGGGGATGACAAAATAGGCATGTCTTAACAGAAGAGAGGATAACAAAGTCAGGAAAACTGGAGAGCAAGTGGGTGTACGCATATCAGATTTAGAAGAAAGATAAAAAGCCCTGCAAAAAAAATGTGGGGGAGGCGGAGGGAGGGACAACGTCCAGGATGACGGGAGTTGTAAATATTTTGCAAGAGCTGAGGGATTCTGCAGCAAAGGAAATGGGAAGAGGCTCTTGTTTTAGCTTGAAAAAGCCCCCCAGAACAACTTTAAAAAACACACATGTTGGTAGCGGTGGTGGAGAACACACACGAGCAATTAGAACTGTTTGGAAGCATTTTGCATTTGAATGAATGATATAAGATGCAGGGATGTGTTGTCATGGGCCAACTTTGGCCTTCTCTCCGGGTGTTTTGGACTTCAACTCCCACAATTCCTGGCCTGAGGCCCCTTCCTTTCCCCCCTCCGCCGCTTAAGGTCAAGACCACATCCATGATTAATTCAGGGTGGTTCTCATTGGAGGCACAACCAGTGCTTCCCCCCCCCCCCTCCTTTTCACCATGTCTCTAAAAAAGAAGAAGAGGCAACAGAGAAAATTGTAAAAAATGAAGATATTGTCTCACGGCCATAATCACTGGAGTGTTGTTGTGTGGTTTTGGGGCTCTGGCCAAAGAGTTATGGCAGCATTTTCTCCTTTTTTCGTTTTGCCTGCATCTGTGGCTAATGTCATCTTCAGAGGATCTGGGGGTGGTCAAGTAAGTGGAGTATATAATACACCTGTGGAAATGTTTTTGTGTTAGGAGCAATTTGAGAAACTGACAATCACTTCTACTGTGAGAGAATTGGCTGTCTGCAAGGACGTTGCCCAGGAGACATTTCCTGGGCATTTTGATGTTTTTACCATCCTTGTGGGAGGCTTATGTCCCCACATGGAGCTGGAGCTGACAGAGGGAGCTCATCCGCGCTCTCCCAACCCAGCCTTCAAGTCAGCAATCTGCCGGTACAAGGGTTTAACCCACTGCGCCACTGGAAGCTCCTGTGGAATGATGTCCAGGGTGGGAGGAAAGAACCATTGCCTGTCACCCGAGTGTAAAGGGTGCAATTAGCAAGCTGGATGTGTGTGTTTTGAGTGGGATCCAGCCACTCAGAAGACAAGTGAAGATGCCAGTAGCCACAGATGCAGGCGAAACGTCAGGAGAAGATGCTGCTCGGGCACATTGGCCAGACCGCATGGAAACAAACCACACAGCAACACCCCAATGAGTGGGTTCGCTTTCCCTGTGAGCTCGGAGAGACCCCCAAGCTCCAGCTGGGTGACTCCTGGGGCCCCTGTCCCTCCCCCCCCCCCCCCCACCTGCCTGCCTGCCGCCCTGGCCTCTGTGCCCACGGCTGGCAAGCCTTCCCTCGCGAGCCCGGCTTGGAGCGCTGAGGTCTGTTGCCATGGTGCTAATGCAGTGTCCGCAGGGAAGCACCTGGCCTTGCTTTCCCCTCCGTAATTGCCGCCGCCACCGTTAACTCCTTTGTGGCAATGCAATGCGCTGGGAGGCTCCATCCTGGCATCTTGACGGCTGGCAGGATCTCTTGGATTCCCATCGCTCCCTCTGCCCTCCAAGCCCATGGGGAGAGTCAAGGCAGAAGACACTGGCCCATTAAAACACTACAATAGGCTGGTGAGCCCCCGCCCCCCAGGTTGCACCACAAATCCCAGTTTGTGGGAGATGAGAGGGAAGTAAAGCCGGTCAGGCTGGAAAGAGAGAAAGGGGTCTGTCTGGCAGTTTCCCACCAGCACCGGTGACACCCACTGGCTGCCATGTTGGTGCTCCAGCTTCCACATCCTTGGCACCAGAAATGTATTTGCATGAGGAAAACCTGCACTCCTGGGTGGCCGTGAAAACAAGGGGTGCAACAAAACGGGACCCCAAAGCCCACTCCCATTTGTATGGCAGTGGATATAAGAGCCGGCGAGCCCAGTTGTGCTGGGTGCCAAGCTGGAATATATATATATATATATATATATATATATATATATATATATATATATGATGGCATCAGGGCAGCGGACAAAACAACAAAACTAAAGGCCCCCCAACCTCGACATTTGACAACACAACCCATCATTCACGGCTCTAGGTTGATACAACAAAAAGAAAAGAAAAATAAAGTCCTAATTACAGGGAGAGGAATAATTGTTTTTATCTGATTGCTGCCAGTTAGAAGGCTAAGCTCCGCCCACTTGGTCTCCTAGCAAACCTACTCAGTCCAGGGGACAGGCACAGTTAGGCCTCGCTTTGGCCTCTTCCACAGATTATCAGATTTGAACTGGATTATATTGCAGTGTAGACTCAAGGCCCTTCCACATCTATATAACCCATTTAGAATCTTATATTATCTGCTTTGAACTGGATTATCTTGACTCCACACTGCCATATAATCCACTTCAGTGTGCATACTAAACATAAAGACAACCATACAACAGACATTCAATACCACCACTACCTCAACAATTTCTCACCAACACCACCAGACAACGCCACAGCAACGCGTGGCCGGGCACAGCTAGTGTGTGTGTGTGTGTGTGTGTGTGTGTGTGTATATATATGTAATGTATGTTTGTAAGACTGAGTAAACAACAAAACCACTGAACCAAATCACTCCAAATTTGGCCACAAGAGACATAGTCATCCTATCTATGTCTTTCAAACAAAAAAACCTGGAAAATAAAGTCCAAATTAGAGAACAAGGAAGGGCCGTTTTAACCCTCGTTGTGGTCAGAAGGGTAGGCCCTGCCCCGTTTAGGCCCCACCCACTTCATCTCCTAGCAACCCCCTCAGCCACAATGGTGGCAGGGGACAGCCAGGGTTCAGGCTTTTGAGGCTGCAAGGCTATTCACTGCTATTCTACCTGGCCAACAAAGCATTCCCATAAGCCACAGAAACGCATGGCCGGGCACAGCTAGTAAAACAATAAAACTTGCCACAACCAACAGAAAACGCTGGAGAGATTTGAGGAGACTGGTCCAGCGTGATGGGAGTTGTAGTTCACCCTCATCCAGAGAGTGCTGAGAACCCACTAATGATGGATCTGGACCAAAAGCGACAGACAGACCCCACATGACCAACAAAAAAACATTGGAGAAATTTGAGTGGACTGGCCCAGTATGATGGGAGTTGTCGTTGACCCCACATCCAGAGATGGTGGTGGTTGTTGTTGTTGTTGTTGTTGTTGTGTGCCTTCAAGTCATTTCAGCCTTACTTCAACCCAAAGTCTAAAGTTGATTTTTAGCTTTGAATATGTTTTAATGGATTTTAATCATGAATTTTAATACTGTTGCGTTTAATTCTGTTTTAAGGTTTGCATGTTTATATATTTTAAATTGTGTCACCATACATTGTAAGCCACTTTGAGTCTCCTTTGCGGAGAGATAAAGCGGGGTATAAATAAGCCTAATAATAATAAATAATAAAGTGTTGGGCGGGGGCCAGATAAATGGCCTTGGAGGTCCGCGTCCGGCCTGCTGGCCGTAGTTGGGAGACCCTGGGATTAGACCATACCGACCCAGATGGACAAACAGACAGACCTAACTAAGAGGCACTTGTAGGTCTCTGTTTCCTATTTGAACAACTGGAGCAATCATCAACGATGGCGACAACAGTGTAACTAAGAAATATCCTTACCGAGTCACTGCTCTCTCCTACTGGCTCAGCCCACGCGTAACTCACTGCTGCAGGGGAAGGGGCAGTGGGGTTGGTTTTCCCACCGTCCCCACCCCACGACCTTTTTGACCTGAGGTTTCCAGCCATTGCACCTGGGAAGCTCTGCATTTAGAGCCACATTCTGAGAGTCGGTGGGGAGAGCCCTGTGACAGCCGGGTTAAAAATAGCTGCAAGGAGGCTGTGCTCAAGCCTCTAATCAGCCTCCAGTCAATTGCCTGCCTGCCTGCCTGCCTGCCTGCCTGCCTGAAGAGCCGCTCATCAGAAGCCGTGCTGGCAGCAGGCAAGGCAAGGGAGTTGCGGGGCGGCAGCAGCAGCAGCAGGGATGGCAACAGCTGCTAACCAACCGTTAACCTGGGTTGCTCAGACATGCCAGCCGGCCCGGAAGGTTGAGGGCCGACAAGCTGGGAAGACACAGGTGCGAGGAGACTCACCATGAAGATGCCAGGGTCATATTACCCACCCACCCATCCCCTAGAGTAGAGCTTGCCAGACATTCCTTGTTGGTGACACGCTTTGTAGGCATGCATCCTTCCGCGACACCGTAATTCAGTTGTACTAGCAAACTGGAGGTTAAACCAATCCCCTCGTATAAGAGATACGGGTGCATTACATATGTAAATTGTAATAACGGTTTCTAATTTCTGATCAATCCCATACATTACGTTCTTGTTTGATGTCGTGCCATCATGAATGAACATGCAATCAATTTAATTGCATGATCAGTGCCAATACTGTAGGAGAGGGATGAGTGATTTGTCATAACCAGAAGTGATTTTTTAAAAATTCTAATGACGGTTAAAAAAATATTCAAGAGGGGATGCAATTAGCTTCCAAAAAGCAAGAGCTTTTTTGACACCTTACCTGTTGCTGTTGTTACTTCCCATTGCCATGACTGAATTCCACATTGTGCCCTGGAACCAGGCAATAAGTGAGGAAGGGGCAGGCGGATGGCAGGCGGGCGGGCAGGCGGCTCTTGCGGTTGGTTTTGTTTCCGCCAATTATCTCCTTGGCTTGCAAAGAGCTCCTGTGGCTTTTGGTCAGGAGAAGGAGAAAGCTGTACCGACTGGGAAGGAGCCCATCGTAACACCAGGTCTCAAATAACAGAACATCCTTCTCTTGAAGGAAACCTACAAACCCTTCCTAAAAGGCTACAACTAGGAGGAGGCTTTTATCAATGCTTGGAAAAAGGTACTCCTGTACTACAACTCCCATAATCTCCCACTTGGCATGGACAAGCTCTCTTCCTGGTGAGGCAAGGGAATGGGTTTGAGAGTGGGGGTAAGGTGGGGCAGAAATTGTGTCGCAAGCCGGTGCGCAAGTGGACATGCCTAAATCAAGAGTCCATCCCTATATAACGATGAAAGTAACAAAAGTGTTTCAGTTCCAGGAAACAGGTCATTTGGGTGGTGGCTTCACATTTAGTAGTTTCAATGAGGCTACATGTTTCTATCTTAATATTATTGCTGAGGTTTGTAATTGGTGTATTACTATTATTATTATTTT
The DNA here is from genome assembly GCF_035594765.1 of Anolis carolinensis. Lineage (NCBI taxonomy): Eukaryota > Metazoa > Chordata > Lepidosauria > Squamata > Anolidae > Anolis > Anolis carolinensis. The sequence goes on along the minus strand of NW_026943821.1, from coordinate 28,327,955 downwards.
ATTATTATTATTATTTTATTATGACACAGCAAACAAGATAGATATGCTGGATTTCATATTATTATTATTATTATGTAGTATAATTCCATGTCCAATTTTATCTTAGGAGACTTCAAACCTAAAATCTGAAAATAGCAAAATCTGATCTCCTGAGTGCTGTTGAGTAGATCTGCACACACGTGTGTGTGTGCGTGTGTGTGTGTGCGTGTGCGTTTGCAATGTTCCCTCTTTTCCTCCACTTGATATCCAGAAAGGAAGTCTATAAACAAGAGGAGTTGTTCTCAGAGATGTAGCTTCCTAAGCAAGCTGATTTTTTACTGAAGTTACCAGGAAAAATTGCTTTGACAAAAGCTAGAAAATGTATGCTTTGAGATACTTGTTATATCATTGTTTTTATGATGTAAATCCTTTTGAAAAATAAATATTACCTTTACATGATCATTGGAATGGACTTTATCCCAAACCCTGTAGAGCAGGCCTGGTCCAACTTCGGCCCTCCAGGTGTCTTGGACTCCAACTCCCGTCATTCCTAACCGCCTGCCACCGAACAGGTGAGATGGAAGAGCTGCAGCATCTCAGCTATTCAGTCTTAGGCTGATAAATCTGTCCTTTCATCCTTAATTAATTCTCTAACTCCCCAGAAATGCTGCTCTCGCTGTGATAATCTTTGCTCACAGCAGCACAGCCTGGGCCCAGTTTTCCTGCATAATCCATTACAGCAAAGGCTTTAGGGGAGGAGGAGGAGGAGGAGGAGGAGGAGGAGGAGGAGGAGGAGGAGGAGGAGGAGGAGGAGGAGGAGGAGGAGGAGGAGGAGGAGGAGGAGGAGGAGGAGGAGGAGGAGGAGGAGGAGAAGAAGAAGAAGAAGAGAGGGGCGGCAAGGCAAGAGCTCCTCCGTGACCCTTTGTCAATTCATGGCACTGCTTTTGCATCCCCCCCCCCCCCCACACACACACACACACATCTCATGGCAGCCCCTAATGTTCTGCCAGTCAGTAAGAGATCACACAGCCAACATGATGATACTACGGTGCCAGACAGGCAGTCGGATTTAACCACAAATCATGCCAGGTTGGAGGGAGGAGGAGAAGCTGCTCACCTTTATTATCTTAAGGCCTCCTTTGAAATTATAAAGTGGAGGTAGATTTCTAGCAGCTTGAATATTTTCATATAATGGACCCATTTTAGCTCATCTCTAATGTATGTATGTATCTAAAAATGTCATGCCATGGAGACTTTATTTATACCCCACCTTTCTCCCCTTAGGGACTCAAGGTGGCTATGGGGAGAAAGGTGGGGTATAAATAAAGATGATGATGATGATAATAATAATAATAATAATAATAATAATAATAATAATAATAATAATAGAAAACCCACCTGCTTAGTCCTAATGGCAAGAGTGATCAGATGTCCTCCAGCAGTCCATTCCTACTGAAAAAGCACGGTTGGGGGTACTAAAAAAATCAGTGGCAGAAGTATGTAAAGAGAGATTTTGGACAACCTTGGGAACCTTGTTGCCTTTTGGTCAACAATTCCCAACATCCCCCAGTTGTTAGAGCAAATGTGCTTGCTGGTGAGTGTTCTGGGAGCCATTGTCCAGAAAGGTGGTTTCTTACACCACAGCGAGGAAATGCCGAGTGGTGCCAAACCGTGGTTCTTCCTGCTGTGCAGTGTTGTCTCCCCAGTCCATTGCCCTCCTCTCCCCAGACGTGTTCTGCAACTGCACATCATAAAAAGCCCCCCACCACAGAGGAAGCCCACTGACTCTCCCTAAAACACTCTGCCTGTCCTAGAATGTGCCTTAGCACCTGCACTGCAGGGTTTTCTCTGTAGCTGTTCAATGGAAGCCAGAGCATCCAGGTCAGTGCATTGTTTGATTCACAAAGAACTCGACAAGCTGATAATTGAACCAAATGCCCATTAGAGGCCTGATGGAGCACATCAGTCACCGAGCTCTCTGTTGCAGGTGGCTGGCACACACGCCGCACCGCCTGGCGCTTCCCAGAGCATGTCGGTGTCAGCTTGGCCAGGGCTTCGCTCCTGCTCGTCATGCGTGCATTCTGGCCTCCCTCCCGTGTGCTTCCTTCCTTGCCCCTTCTCTCCCCGGGAACTTGGTCAACATCTCATTAGTGTGCTTAATGAGCAGGAGGCTGCCGGGACATGGCAGGCAACCTCTACCCAGAGAAGAAGCTGAAAGCAGCCAGTTTGGACAAGGCTGGGAGACGATCGATCACGGATGCCTCTGCCGTTTGACTTCCTTCTCCACTCTGCCCAGAAGAGGCTGCCTATAACCTCACAGCAGAGGGAGGCATTGGTATGAACGGATGTAGGGAGTGGTTGAGCATCATGTTCAGCCCAAATGAGGTCCCCTTAGTTCAGCGTTGGGTCAGGAACAAGTTACTGGCAGCAGTAAGAGATTTATGAACGCCACCTGGTGGCTGTTTTAGGCATTTACACAAATCCGTTAGCATCAGCCAAGTGCAGTGGACTCTGCAGAAAATGCTTCAGCTGTATTTCATAAAAAGGAAAATCAGTCTGTTTAGCAAGCCTTGCAAATGCTGATTTATTATCAGGAAATGTTTGATATTTGTTCCAGGTTAATTTGCATTAGCCCTATGTGGAATTTTGTTGCCATGGGGCTGATCGCCTTCCATGCTGACTTGTGGGCACATCTACATTGACGTCAGTGTCCGTGTACATGAGCCCTTTCTGTCACCACTTCGAAGGGGGAATTGAGGAAGGAAAGGCTTTTTGGCAGGAGGAATCTTAGGTGGCTGGCATGCCATTGCAAGGTACTTCTAAACATTATCTACAATCCATAAACTCTGTTCAGTAGAAATGTTTCAGAAATTTCAATATTAACTGTTTTATTTTACATTGTTAATTCTTTTAAGAAAACATCACAACAAACTGGAAATGTAACAAAAAGACTTCAGAGGTTTTGTATAGTATACATACTTGCCAGTGTAGGATTTAGAGGAGAGCAAATGAGTTAATGCAACTTTGATTTGAGAGTTGCTTCAGTCTCTCGTTAAGTTTCTAAGGGAACCTCTAACTGGTTGTAAGATTCATGCTCATCTTCACTATCTAATACCTACTTAACAGTAATATGCAGTCAAGTCATTTAGAGCTCTGAATTAACTGATTTGTGCATTCAAGTCAATGAAGTGCAGACTTCAAAATTGGCAAGTCACAAGACTCTAATTGCAAAGTCATGAATTGCAAATTGTTACATCATTTGCCCACAGATTTATGCATTATTCCAAGGACTGCACAATAAATAGAAAATAAACATAGTTTGAAATGTGTCAAAAAAGTGCAAATGCAAAATGTTGGCCAGTAGGAAAGAAAACTGGACATTGTTTGGGGTGAATTTAGTTCCACTCTGAGCATGCAGGAGATGTGAGAGCGAGAAACCTCACTCTGTTGGAAGAGCCCAAATGGAGCCCAAATGTAGTCTGTTGCCACAGTATCTCTCGCATGGATGCTTCCTGCCCACACCGGTCTTGTGCACCGGATGTGACCTTTGAGGCTCTTCATTCTGAACATACATCTGAGGTGGCCTTACTTGTGTCTCCAGCATTTCCCGTGGTGTGTGTGAGTGAGCGTTTGTACTGCGAGGTAAACAAACAGCAACTAACCCCACAGTGATGCATGTGATTAGCCCACTCTGGGTGGCTGGGCTGGGCTGGGCTTGGCATCATGGCATCTCATTAGCAACCTGCCACCTTTTGCTCTTGTTAGCCGGATGCGCAACTGTTGTGGGACTCCCCACCACCACAGCACTCCAGAATGTGCTTGTTAAACCCATGGCCGGAAATCAAGGACAGATGCTGACAGTGCTAATGCCCCTTGTTGTGTAGGTAAAGGTAAAGGTTTAGGTTTCCCCTGATGTTAAGTCCAGTCGTGTCTGACTCTGGGGGTTGGTGCTCATCTCCATTTCTAAGTCGAAGAGCCGGCGTTGTCCATAGACACCTGCAAGGACATGTGGCCGGCATGACTGCATGGAGCAGCGTTTTATTCCTACCAGAGCGGTACCTATTGATCTACTCACATTGGCATGTTTTCGAACTGCTAGGTTGGCAGGAGCTGGGGCTAACAGCGGGCGTTTCTTCTGCTCCCGGGATTTGAACCTGGGGTCTTTTGGTCTGTAAGTTCAGCAGCTCAGTACTTTAACACACTGTGCCACCCCCACCCCCCCTTGCCGTGTGGTGTGGCACAATTTCCCCAGAAGCTGCTTTCTAAATTAAGGGTAGAACAAGTTCCTTCAGTGCATTTCTAGGATCCAATACTCCAGTCTCTGGGGAGACTTGGAGTTTTCTTTCACACACACACACACAGTCTTTCTGTGCTCTTGCCAGTCCCTTGTGCCTGGGTAAGCAACTTGTAGCCCTCCAGATGTAGTCCATAGCTAAAATCCGTAGCTTCCAGAGGTTTCCTACACTTGCCAGAGCTGACAAAGAGCTATATTTCGGCATGTTGGGTACACGGAAGTGTCAGGAAGCAGAAGTGTCCTTCACTGTCTCAGCCACCCATGTGGGCAATTCTGGAGCCTTCCATGTTTTGGAGTTCCAGAGCAGGAATGTTCTGCCCGCGCGGCACGAGCACGCACCCCCCCCCCCCCCCAGGCAGCCCAACCAAGAGTCCTGGCTGCAGCAAGATCAGACCTCAGCGTTCCTAAAGCGGGCCAAGTTATTCTGGCACAGGAGGTGGAAAATTCCAAAGTGCTTCTCCCTTCCATTGACATTTGAAAATACAATTAAAATAAATCCAAGAATTCAAGAAATTTGCTGCCCTGTAACGGCACCCCCAAGCCACTGCCCGGGCTTTGTTGTAAGGCCTTCAGTTTTCCTTCAGGGATTCCTTAAGCGAGCGGAGCTTGGCAGTGTCGCTCCTTTGGGTTTGCAGGCTCTTCTCATGGACCGAGGAGGACCCAAGGTGCACCCAAAGGGCAAGGTCCCAGCCCGCTTCGGCCGCACCGAGAGCGTCTCCTCTCCATTCACCCAGCAGCTGAAAGGTCCTAGACAGTGAGGTTTGCAGCGCTCATTCCTCCGGCTGGCAGAGAGAGAGAAAGGCATGTGCAGTTGCAGCCCGGGGCCCCTCTGTCTAGACCAACAGCTGCTTCACACCAGTTCATCTCAGGACAAGCACGTGGTGCCAAAGAAGAGCCACAAGTCGGCTGTGTGCAGCAGCCTCCAGACTTTTGCTTTGTGTGTGTGTGTGTTTGTGCTAGAACAGGGGAGCCGTCTCATTGGGATTTCCTGCATAGAGGAGACGGGAAACAGAGAAGAGAAGAGCCTTTTCTGTAGCAACCTGGAGAGACAGCTCCCTCTCGCTCACTCGCTCTTGTCACCTCTTCTTTCTCCCCGACTTTTCATCACTGCCTTAGCAGTTGCAGAGAGAGAGAGAGAGAGAGAGAGAAAGGTGTCATTCAGAGCCAGAGCCTTTGATGAGCAATTTGTGTCATTTTCTAATATTTTCTAGCCAGAGCTTGGCAGTAGGAAGTTTAAAGTAACTTGTCTATCTGCAACAATATACCGTTTGATAGTAATGATGTGAACAAAGGCCATTTCTACACGGACCACTATGTAGATCAGTGACCATGTGGACTAGCAGCTGATCCAGATTAACCTGGGACAAGCCCACTTTGATGCAGCCTGACCTTGGCTTAACCCAAGTCGGGCGGGGGGGGGGGGGGACCTGAATCTCACCCCAGTATTTAGTTTTTCCCCTTCTTAGGGCCCTTCCAGACAGCCTTGTAATCCGGGACAAAGATGCAAATACACTAATGTGCACACAAGCAGATTTGTTGTTGTCACTTATCTTCACCCACCTGCTGCCTTTACTTTTTCCCTCTTAACCCCATTTCCCTTTGGGGTTACTTCCCTGCCATGTTGGTGCGCACTGTGCAAATTCAAGCTCTGTTCAATTTCATCAACATGAGAACAGAGGAATAGCTGCGGAGCGCTCTTATGGGAATTGCTGTCCTCTCGTGCTTCCATTGAGCCACCTGTGTGTCTGTGGCTCCATTTGTTTACATCTTTCATCCGCTGTTTCAGGATCTTAAAACGCAGACACGCACTGGAGTAGTCCCCACCAGCATATAGGAATGAAGTCATGTGTTTTTCTTGACTACAGGGAAATACAGTCATGCGAATAAGCACATTTTCCAGCTGAAATCGGATTTTAAGTGCACCTTTTTAACATGTGCTTTTCAGCCATTAATGTGACCCAGGGCACTGTGTCTTCCACCCAAGGATCTTTGTTTCTTGCACACTATTATTATAATACTATGTATAACCTTCAGGCAATGTGTATGAGGTGTATATCAAGCATAAATGAGTGTCATGTTTTGGTGTGTCCTATATACATCCATCCGTATACAAGTATTCCACAATCAGAAATCCCAAACACTTCTGGCCCCAAGCATTTCAGCAAAGGGATTCCCAACAAATCCCCGATAATCTCTTTCGGGACAGGGACGACACTGCTTGCTCCGCTGAATGACGGGATTGCAAGGGGTTCAAGTGTTCCTGTTGTTTGCAATATATTAAGAAAAGGGAAGGAGGAGAGTGAGGGAAATAATCAAGCCGGTCTCGATATTTTGATAGTATTCTTGTTTCATGCTGGCAGTTTAAGTGGAATCAGTTCTTTGCAAGATTGCAAGCATTTCCAATTAATGACTAACAGGTTATATTATAGCGGGCTGAAGGTATTTTGTAAAGGCTTAATGTGAATTTATGCGGCAGGAGTAAGCCCCACCAATTTCAGTGAAGGTTGTTCCCGAGTTACTATGTGTGGAATTGCAACCATGCCCCGTAAACTTAATGGAACACTTTTATTAGCGATTGGCTCATTGGTTGTTTGGCTTATTTGGGATGCCTGTGTTTATGATGGAGTCTTCAACCACAGAGTTATATCAAGAAAAAATAGAAAATCTCTATGCCCCCCCCCCCATACACACATACATGAAACCATAGGCTGCAGGGCCTATTGAGGCAAACTCCTGCAATTACAGTTTTTCCACTACATCATTAGTAAACAAGCAATACATAATGCCGGTATCTATAAGATAAAGGCCATTGGAGGCACCCCAAGAGTCCAGAACATGGGCGCAAATGGAAACTCCTTAGGCCAGGTGGGACCAGGTATGAGTCTGACAACAGAACAGAAAAGGCCTCCTTCTCTCTTCTTCCAACTAAACTCAGGAGTGTTGTTTGCTACTTCTTGTAGATATCCCACAGGCATCTGAATGAACAGAATGGTGGAATATTTGTTTTATTTATTTATTTACAGTATTTATATTTCGCCCTTCTTTCTCACCCCGAAAGGGACTCAGGGCGGATCACAAAGCGTGTATACATGGCAAACATTCAATGCCATGAGACATTCGACATATATAGACAGACACAGAGGCAATTTAACATTTCCGGCTTCATGAGGGTATGCTCAATTCTGGCCACAGGGGGAGCTGTCGCTTCACCATCTACTTGTGATACCGAGTCCTTGATGGTAGTACTTTCTCATTTCTTTCCACACGCTGCAGGCAGTTTTAATGGTGTCATAAATAAGTTAAATTAGCCTCCCCTCATAAAGCGGGACCTAAATTTTCTACTCAGCAGATGCAGCTGACTTTCGGGCTTCTTAGGTCAACAGCAAGCTAGGCTAGTAACAGTTGGGAGCTCAATCTGACCCAGACTCAGTCAGTAGTGATTTATTGCAACTGCTACTAACCAGCTGCACCACGACCCGGAATACATTTGATTTCAACTTGGACTAGCACAGCTCTTGTTATTTTTGTACTATATATTATACCTAGAGCTTTCTGTGTATGGACTTACTATTGCCCCAATCCTAAATAGTTTGTGGGTTTCTCCATCTTCAAACATTTTTGTTTTACCAGCAGCACAATGGAAATACGTTTGCTTTCTTCTTCCCTTTCCAGCCCCGCAAATCCTGGCTCTCTCCCGATTCCCCGTCCTTGCTCCCTGCGTTTTGGCCACAATGCCTCAAAGAGTGCGCTCCTGTTTTCTGGCTGGATTGTAGCTGGTGCTGCCGAGGGAATGAAGGCCGTTTGATTTGGCTTCAACTGCCGCGACTCAATGCCATGCAATTGTGGGACAGGGTCTTTAGCCTTCTCTGCCAGAGAGTGCTGGCACATCACTAAACTACACCTTCTGTGCACTAGAGGTAGAGCCACCTCTGAGTATTTATTTATTTATTTATTTGCCTGAGAAAACCCTGTGAAATGTATGGCTCACGATAAGTTGCTAGGCGACTTGAAGGCATCTATATGTGCGCACTCACATTCATCTGGGTAATCTTTCAGATAACTTGGCCCCAAGCTGAATATGTGCTTTGCTTCTTAAAAGGAGTCGCGATGAGCCTGGCACATGCTTCGCGCACCAAGAGACTGGGGAGGCATCGGCGTCCATTAGCCAAGTCCCGCCTTGCAAAAAAGGAAGGAGAAAGAAAGATACCGGTGTCGCTTGCACTTTCGGATTCCTCCGAGGAATGTTGGACGGGAGTGTGCGTAAGAGCTCACCTCCCATGTGCCGGGCGCCTTGCATATCCTAAGCCCTATTGTTGGAAGCATGGAGCTACACATGCGTGTTGAAGCATCCTATTGTTTCTACACTGCACACACGCTCACCCTGCCCTTGCCCATATGCTCCTTTCCTTATGCTGATGGTCAAGAGGGCACTCGCAGGAAGAAAGGGGCACAAGGCCGCTTGATCCAGATGCAGATTGATCATCAAGTCGCTCTCTAGAACAATGCCTCCTCCCCTCCTCCCCTTAATCCTTCTACAATGGGACTAATTGCTAATCAGACTTATTTCACGCTGGCTGTTTTCTCCCGACAGTGAGCCTGCCTCCTCAGAGAAAAGCTCTTCCCGAGGGAGGGAGGGAGGGAGGGAGGGGTTGCTGGCACGGGCACCACCGTCACCTTGGTGCAAAGGGCCTCCTGGTGCCACTTGGCATGGCCGCCTCCTTCACGCCTGCAGACCATGTTCTCGCCTGCCTGTGCCAAGGCCGGTAAGGAAGCCATGACCGCCGTAAACCTGGATACAGGCAGCCTACTTGGCTTATTGCAAGGGGATTTACCATCAGGCATTTTTTTTGTTAGATAAATACCAATATGGGTTAGATCAGGGGTCCCCAAACTAAGGCCCGGGGGCCGGATATGGCCCTCCAAGGTCATTTACCTGGCCCCTGCCCTCAGTTTTATAATATAATATTTTTATATCATTTTAAATAATATAATATATTGTATATAATATTGATAATAATATTATAATGTTATACAATATAATACTAATAATAATACCATATAATAATATTAATTATATGTTATATTTTACATATAATATTACAGTATAGTGGTATAGTTCAATATAGTAATATATAAGGCTTATTTATTTATTTCATGTCAAAAGCATTGGTACAGCAAATACATTTCAAATAATGGAAATAAAATAGAAAAGAAAAGAAATCACAAGCAACTAAATAGTTTTGGACCAAAAGCGGGCAACAGCAACCGCATTGCCTGTAGCTTTAAACAACTCCTCCTCCGTACATGAGGCAGGGCATTGTGGGCAAGCATACATATGCTGAGTTGTTTGTTCAGCTCCACAGTCACACAAGGTGGAGGATTCCTCCAGGTAGTGCCACCTTGCCAAGTTGTCTTTTGATCTGCCCACTCCACTTCTGAGTCTGTTCAGGGACTTCCAAGTTGCCCATTCCTGGTTTGCCCCTGGAGGAAGACCCTCATGGGGGGCCATCCAGTTGGAATTGCCAGGTTTAGCTGCCCAGAGAGACACTCTTGCTGTTGCTGGAGGAACATCAAGAGGAGGGAGTGGTGGTTCTCATGAAGCCCTTCCTTGATTTGAGCCTGGTGGGAGGGGGCTGATAGCCATGCAGTGGGTGGCTTTCACAATGTTCAACCTTTTTTCTCTCACTGTTAGCAGCAACTTCCCGTCGCACGTCAAGAGGGGCAATGCCAGCTAACTTGTAGAGTTTATCAACAGGTGTAGGTTTAAGGCATCCCGTGATGATTCTGCATGTTTCATTCAGTGCTATGTCCACCTGCTTTGCATGGGCAGACTTGTGCCAGACAGGACAGGCATACTCTGCAGTTGAGAAAGACAAGGCCAGGGCTGATGTTCTTATTACTAATAATAAGAACATATATAAGGCTAATATTGTGCTATGCTAATAATATAATATATTGTATGTACATACAGCTGTTCTGAGTCCCCTTCGGGGTGAGAAGGGCGGGATATAAATGTAATAAATAAATGTAGTAAATGAATAAATAAATAATTTTAGACTTAGGCTCGCCCAAAGTCTGAAATGACTTGAAGGCACACAACAACAACAACAATCCTAATTAACTTGACTATCTCATTGGCCAGAAGGAGGCCCACACTTCCCATTGAAATCCTGATAGGTTTATGTTGTTTACAATTGCTTTCATTTTTAAATATTGTATTGTTCTTTCATTGTTGTTGTTGTTTTGCACTACAAATAAGACATGTGCATTGTGCACAGGAATTTGTTCGGGGTTTTTTTTTTTCAAATGATAATTCGGCCCCTCCACAGTCTGAAAGATTGTGGACCGGCCCTCTGCTTTAAAAGTTTGAGGACCCCTGGGTTAGATATTGGACATGCTTATGCCTGAAATGTTAAGACATTAAGGCATGTAGCAGAATAGCAAAACAGAAGACTGGGGTTTTTTTTATTGAGCAGAGGTAAAGCAAGCAACCAGCCTCCCTTTCCCTTTTAAAGAGTCATGCGCATAAAATAAACATCAGAGACACCAAATCAAAATAGTAAAAGTACCCTGTTTCCCTGAAAATAAGACATCCCCGGAAAATAAGACCTAGTAGGGGTTTTGCTGAATTGCTAAATATAAGGCCTCCCCTGAAAGTAAGACCTAGCAAAGGTTTTGTTTGGAAGCATGCCCAATGAACAGAACAGCAGAGCATGTAGGATCGGTAAATGTACATATTATAGATGGTTGTACAGTAAAATAATGGTAGAAACAAGAAATTCCTGATAAGATTCACAGTTTGTCTGGTCATTCTGGTTTGTGATGACAACTACTGTACAATATATAATAAAAGTTCATTTTTTTGTTCAACTATAAATAAATTCTTCATCGAAAAATAAGGCATCCCCTGAAAATAAGACCTAATGCATCTTTGGGAGCAAAAATTAATATAAGACACTCTCTTATTTTCGGGGAAACAGGGTATTTACTCACAAGCATGTATGAGGTAGGTCAGCTGAAGCGTCTGAGGGGGAAAAGGAAAGGTCCTGAGGCCAAGAATGATGGGAGTTGAAGTCCAAAACACCTGGAGGAAATGCCCAAGTTTGCCCATGCCTGCTCTGTGGCCATAAATCTCTCAACAGCCTTACAAAGAGCCTGCCAACTAGATCCACGAACAAAAAACAATTCTGTTCCGACTTTAGGAATGCAGAGTTGCCATGTTCTCCGGTCTGGGTGCCTTTCCAGCACTTTGTGCGAGAGCCAGAGCCACAGCTTTCTCAGGGTGGCAGACACAGCGCCAAGCAGCACAAATTGGCTGCTTCCATTCCCTTAATTAAGCCTGCTGTCCTCCTCCTCCTCCTCCTCCTCCTCCTCCTCGGTCCTCGCCCACGTCTGCACATGCTCTCCTGGCCCAGCCACCCATGCCCGTGCATGGATCCCTTGGCTCTGCTAAGCCGAGCCTTAATTGCCACTCTTGCCTTGTTTTAATGAATCTTCCCTGCAGGAAGGGCTCTGGCCTCTCTCCCGATCCAAGGTGGCGAATGCAGGGCAGCAAATCCGTCTTGACCCACAAATATGTAGACCATGAAATGGGGAAGGCACATCTGACATGCCTTGAGATGGAATGCGTTCCTCCTTTCCCCGAGTCTTTCTTGGAGGAGTGTTTCCATCCCTGCTGGTGCCCAGTGAAACCTGCATTTCCTTTGAAAGGGATAAATGATTTCATTTGCAAGAATGGCTTACAAAGGCCAACGTGTGCGGGTTTAGGCATTTGAGGCATCGTGACGAAGCCATCTGGACCATCAGCTCCCTCCTGCCTCTGGGTCTAGGTGGCCTTGCCAAGCTTTCCATGCCTGCAGCCCAGCCTTCCCTTCACCTTCTCTGACAGAATTATTATTATTATTATTATTATTATTATTATTATTATTATTATTATTATTATTATTATGTGACACAGCAAACAAGATAGACATGCTGGATTTCGTATCACAAAATCACAAGTCGAACACTTCCCAAGTGTCTAGGACTGTGTGATGTATTTTCGGATGATGCACGCAGATCCCAGCAGGGTGGCCTTTTGCAGTTGGCAGATCGTAATTTTGTCAATGCCTATTGTTTCCAAATGCCGGCTGAGATCTTTTGGCACGGCACCCAATGGGACCACCTGCACTGCCAGAGTCTTTGAAGTTCAATCTTGAGGTCCTGATAGCAGCTGAGTTTTTCCTGTGGTTTTTCGTCCATGCGACTGTCACCTGGGATGGCGACATCACTGATCCAAACCTTTTCCTTTTCCACAACTGTGATGTCTGGTGTGTTGTGTTCCAGAACTTTGTCAGTCTGGATTCGGAAGTCCCACAGTATCTTTGCATGCTCATTTTCCAATACTTTTGCAGGTTTATGATCCCACCAGTTCTTTACTGCTGGGAGGTGATACTTGAGGCATAAGTTCCAATGAATCATTTGGGCCACCTAGTTGTGCCTCTGTTTGTAGTCTGTCTGTGTGATTTTCTTACAGCAGCTGAGGATATGATCAATGGTTTTGTCGGTTTCCTTGCACAGTCTGCACTTTGGGTCATCGGCTGATTTTTCAATCTTGGCCTTCATTGCCTTTGTTCGGATGGCTTGCTCCTGGGCTGCAAGGATCAGGCCTTCTGTCTCCTTCTTCAGGGTCCCATTCGTGACACTGCCTTTACCTTTACTTTATCTCTCCCGAAGAAGAAATGCCTCCTTCCTGCCTCAACTGCTCAAACAATCTCCAAGAGAGTCTCTAAAACTATAAGTAAAGACAACATGTAAAAATAAATCAGCCCTGAATTGGGTGGATCGCTGTGGATCACTGTGGAGTACTGGATTAGTCAAACAATCCAACCTGGAATAAATGTCATGTTTGGCCTTAGAGCCTCTAAAGGAAGTGCTGGCAGTTTGGAGAATTTATATGTTGGGGATAATTGAAAACCTTGAGCAGCAGGGTCGGGGAAATCTATAGCCCTCCATCCATATTGCATCACAACTCACACAATTCCCCCTTTACCCTTGGCTGATGTGTTGGTTTCGGGCTTTAATGTCCAAACAGCCCGAGAGTTCAAGGTCGGTCCGCCCCGACTGAGACCGGACCCCACCCGCCAGCCAGCCGGGCTTCCCGCCCATCCCTCCCCTCGTCCCAGGCAAACGTGCCGGGAAGGAAGGAGTTAAGACCCAGACCCTTCCAGCCATGACATTTTTTAAACATGCTGAGATGAAAGCCCATAATTTATTCTCCCCACACACGAAGGAGCAATTAGTTCTAACCATGGCTTAATCAGTCAGCGCGAGATTGATTTCTGCAGACTTGGATTTGGTGGCTGCTGCTGGCGAGGTGCCAGCCTGCGAGCAATCGCCAAATAAATGAAGTGCAGAGAAGTGCGCCATTACATAATGTGATATACGGGGCCTATGGCTTGCCCGCCACTCCTTCGTAGGCCTCTGGTCAGGGGCATGGCGCAGATGCTGTGCGGGCTCCAAAAGCCTCTCCTCAACATGGCAGTCTATGGGGCTGGCCTCGTCTCTCATCCCCTGGCCTGTGGGCAGGCGCTTGGCCGGTAAATGCAGCCCTGACCCCACGGAATGAATCAGAAGCACCCGCATTTATTAAGAAGCTGTTATAGATCACCTTTGAAGGCTCTCAGAACCCGACAGCAGGCTTTCTCTGCTTTGAGGAAGAACATGCAAAAACACTGCCTTCGTGAATTATACTCATAGTTTCCTCTCAGCATGGTTAAATTGTTGTTGCTGTTATTGTTAATTTATTTACAGTATTTATATTCCACCCTTCTCACCCTGAAGGAGACACAGGGCGCAGTACAATGCCCATATACACGGCAAACATTCAATGTCATTATTAGACATACAACATATTTAGACAGACACAGAGGCTATTTAACATTTTCCAGCTTCTGGCTTCATGAGGGCATGTTAGATTCCGCCCACAAGGAGAGCTGCCGCTTCATTGTCCACTGTGAGTCCTTTTTGATGGTAGTACTTTCTTGTGTTTCTGCCAGAAGTTTTATGGTGTCGTAAATTAAGTTAAATTAGCCTCCCTGCATTAAACGGTACCTAGAATTCTCTACTCACAGCTGTTTGCAAGCTGCTTAGGTGGGCAGCAAGCTAGGCTATTAATGGTCAGGAGCTTAAGTCTGACCTGAGCTTTGAACCAATAACCTCTTGGTCAGTGGTGATTTATTGCTGCTGGCTTCTAATTATCATTGTTGTTGCTGTTGTTGTTGTTGTTGTTGTTGTTGTTGTTAGCAGCAGTAGCCCTCTGTCCTTTCTTAAAGGAGAGACCCACAGATTACATGCTAGATGGGATTCTGGGAATTGTAGTCCAAAATAATTTCCCCAAGATATCGATACCAGGCATGAAGCCTATTCCTTTTCATACACACACACACGAGTCAGACCTTCACATTCACAACATTTATGGATTTGAGTGTTCATGGATTTGGTCTCTAGGGGTCCTGAAAGAACAGCTCTGCCAGAAGTGGACCTAGAAATTCGTAGATAAGTTTTCTTTCAGGTCAAGAAAATAAAATGGCAATTAGTGTTGTTGTAGCTTTTCATCTTCATGAGATTCCTGTGCTTCTAACCTCAGTGAATGTGGAGAGCTGACTCTGTGTGTGTACATACGCACACAAATACACACACATGCATTTAATCCCTAAAAATGCAGAGCTGAAAAACACAGGAGGAGAAGAAGATTGGCGTCATCTGAGAAGATGAAACGTAATGCACTCTAGCATCAGCGAGGGCTTGGGGCCTGGGCGCTATCCATAGCTTCTTGTTATGATTCAGGAATAGCGAATACATTAATGCAGAACAAGCAGAGGCATCTAAATACTCATGCATAATTCATAGAGGCTCGGAATTTGGATTTTGTTTTTGAAGCACAATACAGCATGCTTAGCATTCCCTTTCCCTGGACTGATAGGAAATGCTCTTCTTGTGCAGAAGGAGGAAACCCAGGTGTGAAGCGGAAGCAGGAGCAGAAGCGTGGCTGGCCCTAAAGACGCCCGAGAAGCTCTTTTCCACAGGAGGATTTTTAACAGATAGTTTCATGAATGTCCTTTTCCTATCTGTCCTCTGGGGCAGGTCAGCCTGGAGAGACAGAACTGAGCTCTTCCATGTAGGCTTGCAGATCCTGCCTCACATTTGCAGATTGTATGATTCCATCGGTTGTACTTGCATCTCATTCCCCCTCTTGTGTATCTGTTTTCGTGATGGATGCCTCTACTCAAAGCCATTCAGTAGCCAGGAGAGCAAGGAAAACCAAGCAGCCATTTGGTTCTATTCCTGCAGCAGACTTCATAGGACCTCTGTTGTTGTTGTTGTTGTTGTTGTTGTTGTATGCTTATTTATATCCCGCTTTTTCTCATTTCATCTTAAACTGTGTGTCTCAACTACATTTGGGGTCCACTAACTGAATGTGGGGGTTGTGAAAAATGTGTGTAGCTTGCCACCTAGTGGCTGTTTTAGACATTTACGTGAATCTGTCAGCAACAACATGCAGAAAATCCTTCAGCTATACTTCATAAAATAAGGAAATCAACCTGTTGTGTTTAACAAATGCTGCTTTTGCTTGACTGCTGTCTTTGAAGTTTCAGAAATACTTTATTTAATATTCTGATTCCAAAAAACTAAGTCAGGCTCATAAACCATAAAAGGTAAAGGTTTTCCCCTGACATTAAATCCAGTCGTATCCGACTCTGGGGGTTGGTGCTCATCCGTAGACACCTCCAAGGTCATGTGGTTGGCATGACTGCATGGAATATCGCTGAAGTGGCACCTATTGATCTACTCACATTTGCATGTTTTTGAACTGCTAGGTTGGCAGAAGCTGGGGCTAACAGTGGGAGCTCACCTCACTCCCTGGATTCCAACCTGTGACCTTTCAGTCCGCAAGTTCAGCAGCTCAGCGGTTTAACACGCTGTGCCACCTCGGCCTCTGGCCCTTCAGTGGCGCCTGTGGGTGGCAGGTAGGGGCAGGTGCGGCTGGAAGGCGCCACGGGCTGGGCGAAGAGCGGCAGGAGGAGTGACCTGGGAAAGCGGTGCTTGCTTTGATGTCGGCCCTTTCCTTCTGGCAAGCTGTGCAGGCCTGATGTAGAGCACCCCCAGTGCCAAGAGCGCGGTGGGAGGGAGGGGCCGGCCAGCCCCCGCCCCTTCTCGGCCTGCAGACCATGCGCTGGCAGGCAGGGCCCTGGAGCCGCCCAGCATTGCCTGCCGGGCCCTACTGGGAATTCCATGGGAAAATCCCCCGGATGGAGGTAAGCTGCAGATCACAGGCAAGGGTTTCCAGCGTTCCCGGTCTCTCATGGCTCGAACTCCCTGGACAAGCAGGTGGTCCTCCTCTCCTCCACGTGCATGGCAGCATCGATGTGCCCTGCCGGCCCCGTGGCATCCAATGGCAGGGAGCCCTGGCAAGAGCGGCACCTCCAGCAGCTCCGTGGGTCTTTGTCTGCCATGGAGATGGGGGACCCGCCGGGCCTTTCTGTTGCACACACAGCTGCTCAGTAAGGTGGCCAGGATGGTGCGGGTGCCCACTCACCCGTCCGTCTGAACACGCAATGATACGACAGTAAAGCAGAGGGAGGGTGGCAGCCGATAAAGCCCAACTGGAGACACGAGAGTTGGGCTGTTTCGGCAACTGCTGCTGAATAATGGAGACTGGCTCGTGGCTAATGCAGCAAATATCTATTGGTGTGTGTGTGTGTGTGGCAGAGAAGGGAGAGGAGAGGTGGAAGACAGGGAAGCAGTGTTTGCAGAACCAGAAAGGGAGGGTAGAGTGGCCTTTCCCTGGGAGAGGAAAGCCTTTGAGGGCAGGCGGGCGGGCGGGCGTTCTCTCTTTTGATGACTCTGGTTGAAAGGAAAGGCCCAAAAGAAGGGGCAGCGGGGAGGGGGGGGCTTCACGTCTCTTCTTCTCCATAATAATGAGCCCTCGGGCGGCCGGCCGAGCAGACACACAAAACTGGGCAAAGTTTCCCCAACTATGGACAGGTGCCGTGCATCATTATTTAGGTTACAGGGTGATTCATTGACATCTAAATTGTCATCTGTCCATATGAATGAATGTAGGAAATGTGTATGAGAACCAGCGCCTTCTCTTCTCATCTTTTTTGGTGATAAATGTCTTTTGGGGGCCAACGCACGAATGGGCGCCGTGCAGAATTGAGCTGTGTGTGTGTGTGTGTGTGTGCGTGTGCGTGTGCGGTCTGTCTGGCCAGAAGTACAAGGCAAGCCACATGGCAACACCCCATTTCCCGTAGTGACCAGCCAGGCCACTGAGTGATTTCAGAGCTAGGGTTCAACAGTTACTACATTGGGAGGCTGGGGGAAGGCTTACTCAAGAGTAAATCCCATGGAAATCAAAACTTTATTTGGATTTCAGTGGGATTTGCAGTTTGACACCTGCTGCGGCTCAATGTTGTGGAATCCTGGGAGTTACAGTTCATTAGGTCTAAACGAATCCAAATGAAGTTTTGATTCCAGTGTTGTCTTTGCAGCTGAAGCCGTGTCTGGTGCTCGGCTGTGCTTTGTGTACCCGAACTGGGGGTCGAAAATGATGGACTCCCATCTCAAGTAACGTAGGCTCCTGATTGGCCTCTCCAATGATCCTCCATCAGCACTCTGCAGGGATAGGGCAGGAGGCAGGTTTGTGGTGTGGCGACGAATTATATTGGTTGTTTGCTGGATGAACATATGAAAGGAAAAGGTTGGAGCCCAAAAATGAAGTACCGGTCATGAGTGGAGCACACACTGTCCTTTAATTCAATACCTCACTCTAATCACCACAGACTTTCTTATTTATTTATTTCTAACATTTATATCCCGCCCTTCTCACCCGAAGGGACTCTGGGCGGCTTCATTTGCGCAATATACTCTAGGTCACAAGGGGAGTCACGGTATCTATCTGTACATGAGATGTGCCTCCGACCATCCCCTGAAATTGGAATAGAATAGAGGATCTGGCTTTCTGGGGAACTTCAACTTGTCTCCTATAACGAGAGGAGGAGCCCGTGGTCCTTCAAACATAATTTGCTGCCAGGTCCCATCATCCTTGATAATTGGTTATCCCACCTAGGACTTATAGGACGGCATCCAACAGCCTCCCAGGCCCACAGGACTCCCTGTTGTAATCCGGGAGAGGGATTGTAGGAGGCATGTGCTCCATGGAGGCTTTGAAGCCAGGTGGGTAGTTTTCACTCCCAGAAATGCCCAGGTAACATGGCCAAGGCCAGGAGGATTCGGGGAGGTGTGGTTGGAAAAGGCGACTCCTGGAAGCTGTGTTTATGGGACCGTGTGGGGGTGGAAGGGGCTCCACGTGAGGGGCTTTCTGCCGACTAGCAGTGATGGAGGTCTCCCTTTCTTGTGTCTTGCCTGCAGAATTCCATCCGCCACAACCTGTCCCTGCACACCCGATTCATCCGCGTGCAGAACGAGGGCACGGGCAAGAGCTCCTGGTGGATGCTGAACCCCGAGGGCGGGAAAACGGGAAAGACCCCGCGCCGGCGAGCCGTCTCCATGGACAATAACAGCAAGTTCCTGCGGATCAAGGGCAAAGCCAGCAAGAAGAAGCAGCTCCAGGCCTCCCAGGAGCGCGGCGCGGAGGAGAGCCCGGCCAGGCCGCCGGCCAAGTGGTCCGGGAGCCCCTCCTCGCACACCAGCGAGGAGTACGACGCTTGGGCCGACTTTCGGACACGAGCCAACTCCTCCGCCAGCACGTTGGGCGGCCACCTTTCCCCCATCATGGCCAACCACGAGCCGGACGAGTTGGAAGAGGAGGACGGGACTCCGTCTTCCCCGCTGATGTACCCCAGCCCTTCCAGCACCATGTCCCCCTCCCTGAATGCCCGCTGCTCCGTCGAGATGCCCAGGCTGGCCGACCTCACCGGCACCATCAGCCTGAGCGAGAGCCTGGGCGAGAGCCTCCTGGACGACCTGCAGGACAACTACAGCCTGAGCCCGGGCCAGCCGCTCCCTGCGGGCGCTCTCCGGCAAAGGAGCCCCGGCTTCAGCTTCAGCGCCAAGTGCTCGGCTGTGGGCGCTGGAGGGGGCGGCGGGGGCGGCGGGGGCAGCACCTACTGCGGGACCATCTACAGCCAGCCCGCCATGAGCCTCATGCGCCGCCTGCCCATGCAGACCATCCAGGAGAACAAGCAGGCCAGCTTTGCGCCCATGCACTCTTACCGCAACTCCTCGCTGCAGGATCTGCTCTCCTCGGTCTCCTACGCTCACAAAGAGAGCGACTCCCACATGCCACAGGCCTCCAGCATGGGGCCGCCGCCTCGCAGCCACAGACCCAACGTTCTCATGTGCAGTGGCAATGGTGGGAGCGGTTGCAGCGGGGAGGTTGGCCTGGTTCCCTACCACCCCCACCCGCCCTCCCTCATGAAGAGCGGTGCGCTGTACCACCCGTCACCAGCCGGCCACCACCCTTCCGTCAGCAACAGTGCCTTACCCTCTCCCATCAGCCTTATGAGCCTGCCCAGCGACACTTGCAGCATGGTGGCCATGCCCCACCACGGGCACATCCATTCCTATATCAACAACCCAGGGGCGCACATGGGGTTGCTGGATTCTTTACAGGGACCCTACCCAGAAGCCATGCACACCCCTGTTTTGGGTCAGGAGAGATTCCCGGCAGACTTGGACCTGGACATGTTCAACGGGAGTTTGGAGTGTGACGTGGAGTCCATCATCCTGAATGACTTCATGGACAGCGACGAGATGGACTTCAACTTTGACTCTGCGCTTCCGCCGCAAAACGGCCTCAGCATGGCCACGTTGCCCAGCGCCCCGCAGCCCCCCAACCAGAGCTGGGTGCCGGGGTGAGGCCGGCTCAGGCCCGTCGGCGGGTGGGGAGAGGGCCCGGATCCCCCTCCCCGCCGCGCTGCCTTCCTTGTTTCCCTTGCCTTCATTTGTTCAGCCAGGCTAGAGCCATCTGTTTAAACTTGACGATGACACTACACACACACGTACACACACACGCTCACACAATGTAGGGTAAAATGTCTTGACAGGTACCAGCGGCTTCCCGCTTGTGCCAGGTGTATTGTGCAGTAAGTTGGATCTGTCTTTGATGTGTGCAATAGGCACCAGTTAGCCATGGCATTGCAGCGCTGCTGACCCTCTCCCGCCCCTCCCTCCTCCCTACCTGGGCACCTGCACTATTGCACAGACATAGAGGTGATTGATGTGTGGTCTGAAGAGCCGTCTGGCATTCCTGCCAAGCTTCCAGTCTGGTTTAGATAGATAGCCATGGTGATGATTAGGACTGTTCTTTTTTTTAGCCTATTTCCCAGTCACTCCCCCGACACTGATACTCTGTGTACGTTCATCTGTGGCTCCTTACGCTTAAAAAAAAACCCCCCAGTTGCGTAAGATCCTCTCAGTTTTCAGTCTTGTAATGCACATTTGCATGTTCATCAGCCACTGGGAACACGAGCAGCAGAGGAAGCACTTGCCATGCTAAAGCCAATGTTGATCCGGGTCTGGTTCATCACTCTCCACTTGTTCCATTTATGGTTTTTTGGGGTGAGAGTGGGGTCATACTTGTGCTTACGTAGAAGCAAAGAAAGGCTCCGATTTCCCTTTCTGTAGCGGACTTGTTATTTAGCAAGGAGAATAAGACCTGCCGCTTCTTTGCAGGCTTCCTTTATCCTTAATCAAGGTGCTTGCCACAGCACACGCATGCTCATGATATTGTCCACATAGTATTTGGTACGACATCAAGTCCTAGGGGATCACTGCTGGTCTGGGAAATTGGCAGGAGTGAACAGGAAGGACTGTGAAGAAACTGTGGTGACTTTTATTTGCTTCGGCATACACTTTTGCCAAAAAAATACCTAGCTTTCTGAAGGCAGGACCAGGTCTGTTTTGATCAGGCAAAGGGAAGATTGCTTATCCTATAGAAGGAGAAGATCTCTGGAGGGTTAGAGCAGGCATGGGCCAACTTTGGCCTTTCTTCCGGGTGTTTTGGACTTCAACTCCCACCATTCCTGGCCTCAGACCCTTTCCTTTCCCCCCTCAGCCGCTTAAGCTTAAGGGGCCTGAGGCCAGGAATGGTGGGAGTTGAAGTACAAAACACTCGGCAGGAGGGCCAAAGTTTGCCCAGGTGTCAAAGGGATGACTTCATGACTTCTTGGTCGGACCCAAGGAGGGAAAGGAAGGGGCCTGAGGCCAGGAATGGTGGGAGTTGAAGTCCAAAACACCTGGAAGAAAAGCCTAAGTTTGCCCATGTCTGGGACCGGGGAGAGGAAGCCACAGCAAACATAAGTATTGGTATGTAGTTGGGGAAACACAAGACAGAGACCACGTCTAAACTTCAGCCTTCCCTCCAGGTGTTTTGGACTTCAACTCCCACCATTCCTAACAGCCTCAGGACTAGAAGAGACAAAAATTACAACATTCACGGAGGCCATGAAACTAGAGCCAAAGAAGGCAATCACACCAGAGGAACTAGTTGAAACAACTGATAAAATGAAACTCAATAAAGCTCCCAGACCTGATGGTTTCTCAGCCTTGTATGATAAGACTTTCAAAGAAGATCTAGTGCCAATATTGGTCTTGGTTATGAATAAGGCTTTCAGTAAAGAAGAGCTACGTAAGTGGCCGAGGGGGGAAAGGAAGGGGCCTGAGGCTGTTAGGAATGGTGTTTTGGACTCCAACTCCCACCATTCCTGGCCTCAGACCCCTTCCTTTTCCCCCTCGGGCCCGACCAAGAAGTCATGAAATCATCCCTTTGACACCTGGGCCAACTCCGGCCTGCCCTCCAGGTGTTTTGGACTCCAACTTCCACCAGGAATAGTGGGAGTTGGAGTCCCAAACAACTGAAGGGCTGAAGTTTGCCCATGCCCGCTTTAAAGGACCCGGAGGAGGGATAATCCTGCAAGTATGAAATCTCTCACTCCCTTTCTCAGTCTCTCTCTCACACATATACACACATGTACAGACACAATCTTGAAGTGATACAGAGCAAAGGAGCTTTGAAGTGTGGGCTCGAGCTTTCCCACACGATCCAGTTCTAGCGCTTCCACTTAGACTGCCTGATGGAGTCCTGGGATTCGCAGTTTAGGAAGGGATCCTTAGGATTCTCCGTGAGTGAATTCTGGTGCCACCCCAAACGACAAGGTCCCGGATCTTGTGGGATACCGCGAAGGCCAGTAAAGCCAAGGCACGGGGCTATTGAGTGTATGGTGTGAGTTTGCTCTTGAATGGAGGAAAGGCCAACGGAGCCGCTCCGACCTCCACCTTTGTGGCCGCAGAGAGAGGGCCGTTGCCCAGCCCAGCCCAGGAAGAGTCCTCTTTGCTCAGCCATCTTTGTGGTGTGTTAACTGTGGGGTTGTCATGTGTGCAATGGTGTCATATTTGCTAAGCGTTGTGTTTACTGTCTTGTATGAAAGTGCAGTGCAGTGCAGTGCTGAGGAGCCGGGAGGTCTTGAGCAAGGAGCGGGCGACGGAGCCATGTCCGGCCGTCCGTGAAGGCAGCGAGGGGAGGGGCCGGGAAGGAGGGCAGTGGGTCTGGCAACGTGGGTCTGTGCTCCCTTTGCTGACAAAAACAGCCAATGCAGTGGTGGCTTTTTCTAAAGGAAAGGAAGGTAATCATGCCATCAGGTTTAGCCACTGGGGAGAGGCGTGTTTTGGACAAGTGATATTTAACTGCTCTCTTGAAAATGGAAATGATGATTTGTTAAACCCTGCCATCTCTGTGCCAACGCCACTTGGCCTCAAGGGCCACCTGAGGACCCACAACCAAGCTGGATGACCGATGCAGCTCCAACCCAATTGAGAATCTTCTCATTTCCCATTTCTCAAAGTCACTGGCGGTAGTTTGACCCTCCACCCTCAGTTGCGCACACTTCAGACAATGAGCAGTTGGCGACAATCCTGAATGGTCTGCCCGTGGCTGGTGCGGTGAGTCCGTGTCACGTGGGTGGAGCCAGGCATGGCAGTTGCATGCGCGGAGGTGCCTTCAACCCTGGCGTGGCCTGAACACCAAGTGACCATCGTTCCATAGATAGAGAGGGCTTTAAGTTTCCAACTAAGCCAAAAACAACAACAACAGTTGTTGTTTTCAGTATACCCATTTAGAATTCACCCATTCTTTTGTTAAACATATCCCCAAAAGTCCTCTGCCAGTAGGCAGGGAATCTTACTTTTCAGAATCCAATTTCACTTGCAGGTTTGGGCAATGGGAATTTGTCTTAGACTGAGAGATGGTTATTTATCATTAGAGCGGCCACCATTCATGGCACCGATCCGGCGTGACTTGGTCCATGACTTCCTTGACAGTACTACTCGCCCATCCTTGTGCACAGAAGTGATTTGGTCATTCCCTTAAAAGTCATCACCTTTACACCTAGTGTAAATGGCACGGGGTTTCCAATGACCTCCCATTCCTTCCCCCATTCCTGGAAACCCACCGCCCTGTTTCGTGCTGAAGTCTCAGCTGAAGACGCTGAAAAAGGAGAAAGTGAATAATGTTAGTAGGCACGTGCTAAACCCCTTTCCTCCGCGCAGTGTGCTAAATATCATGACCGAGCCTTTTGATGCACTTCTCGTCAAGCTTAGATGTTAAGAAAATGGAATGTCACTGCTTTGCGTAAATGGCTAAGCAAGCACACACCTTGGTTGCCAGTGGTCTGCACAATAACATTCTGTAAATCCTGAAATCAGATGGTGTGATTCTAAGACCTCTCATGCAAGGCCATCCTCGGCTAAGGCAACCATCGCGAGGCCTGCAGAACGTTGTCTTTGCTGGTGTCCTTTGCACACCCAGGTGTAGCTTTACTCTAAGGAGCAACTAGGTCTGTCTCTTGAGCTTTTGCCATAAGCAACACTGAGTAAAGCTGAGCCCATCCAGCAGGAAGAAGGTGGTTTGTCCCGATCTCTGAACTAAGCCCAGTTGTGGTAGGCAAGCCTTTCCACCCTCCATCTCACCCCAGTCAGCGCTCCCCTTCCCAGCCCTGCAAAGAAGACCGGGTCCACGCTGCCTACCTACGGGGTGCGAGTGCCGGGGATTCACACAACAGGCCGCGATTGTCGCTCGTGTCCATGCGCCAGGCCTTCGGAAGGGAGTGCAGCTCGACGCCGGGAGGGAGGCTCTGCAAAGGGAAGGGGCCAAATCAAAAGTTTTTTAAAAAGTCTTTTTTCTCCTCATATTTATACCTGTTTAGATTCAGTGGGGCAAGGGGTTTTCAACAGGCTGTTATCTCTCACCACACATATATTGTACGCAATGTAACCTTCTTGATTGTGCTATTCTAGTTTTTGTGTACGTGGCAATGTAAAGAACTGTGTATAGTGCATTGTACAGCATATTTTCATGAATAAAATTTGTTTTAAATATGATGAGAAATGTATGTGCGTGCATGCGTGTGTGTGCGTGCTTGTGCAGTGTTCTGTATATCAGATGAATCATTTTTCGAAAATGCTATCAAGATTTAGGGCTGTAGCTAGACTAGAGGATGGAAAATTATGGGCTTTCAATATATTTTATTTACAGTATTTACCATATTTATATTCCACCCTTCTCACCCCGAAGGGGACTCAGGGCGGGTCACAATGCACATATATATGGCAAACATTCAGTGCCATTAGACACGCAACATACAGACAAAGAGGCAATTTAACATTTTCCAGCTCCCGGCTTCATGAGGGTATTCTTGATTCCGGCCACAGGGGGAGCTGTTGCTTGCTCATCCACTGTGACACCGAACCCTTGATGGAGTACTTCCAAACATCTTGATGGAGTACTTCCAAACATCTGCTGGATGTTTTTATGGTGTCGTAAATTAGTTAAATTAGCCTCCTCATAAAAAGCTGTACCTACATTTTCTACTCGACAGATGCAACTGTCTAAGTAATGTGAACGACATTGGAACGGCAGATTGGAAATGCTCTGTATGCTTTCCAATCCCCAAGAAAGGGGACAGCCGAGACTGCAGGAACCATTGGAACATTGCAGTCATCTTCCATTCGTTAGGTTATGTGTTATGTGTTTTTAACTGTTTGCACATGTTGCACTTTAGCATTTTAATCTATTCTAGTTCCCCGCCTTGGTCGATAGGGGCAAGAGGGTAAGAAGAAATAATGGCAATGATAACAATAAATAGCTGGATTAACTAAGTCACAAACTTTGCAGTGACTTATAATAAACCCTCAGGCAAAATAGAGGCAGAGGTGGCAGCAGCTAGCAAGACACATGGAAGTAGCGTGGAGGACCTTCCTGGGGCTTATTTCTATCACAAAATATGTCATTTGCAGGAATCTTGGAAGCCTTTGAAAGCGTTCCCCCCTCCCCCGTGTTATTAATTAAGGCAAAAGAATCCCCATATGGAAAGAGAAACAGTCAAGTTATATTTTTGCTAAATACACAGCACCATATGGTAACATACAGAAAATTGGCCACATAGGCTGCTTTGGCTATATTTTACCATATGGTCCTATGTGCTTGATACTTTAATTGTTTGTGCAAGGAGAGCATTGTCTTGCGGGGTTGGAAATGAACAGCCAGCCCCGTGGGAGCCGCCGAGGCAGGAGGTCCCTCGCGCTGGAAGCACGGCCAGCAGGCGTCCAGGCCCCGCTCCTCCCGGGACGGGGTTCGTGCGCGGAAGCGCCTGCCGCACGGAGTGGGAGCGTGCGCTGTGGGCGGGCGGGCGGGATGTCCTGGCAGGATGGGTTGAGAAGAAGGGATCAGAAACGGCACGTCGCTGTGTCTAACAAGGACCTCTCCGTGCTGGAAACAGCGTGGCCCATTTGGCAAAGTCACTCAAGGTCTTCCCGTGCAATAGCCAGAGAGAGTGGAAATTATTTTGAGTACCTGGGCAATGAGGGAAAGGACTGTGCATACACTGCATTTAGATTAATAGGGGAATAGCACGCAGAATAGTTGAATTGTATTGCCTGTGTATATGATGCTTGCTATATTTAGCAGATCTGACCATTACCAAGGTTTGGTGTCTTCTTGCTTCTGTTCTCTTAAATAAATCTTAATGACCTCAAGGGTTCGGTCCTGGGCCCAGGGCTGTTCAACACCTTCGGTGAAGGTTGATAGGGCACGCTTCTTATCAAGTCTGCAGGTGACGGCAGATTGGGAGGGAGAGCGAAGGCTCCAGAGGAAAGGATCAGGACACAAAATCCCCTCAACAGGTTAGAGAGCTGATTGGCCACAACTAACGGAATGAATTTCGACAAGGACAAATGTAAGATACAACACTTAGGCAGGAAAAACTCAATGCAAAGATACAGGATGGGGGCGCCTGTCTCCACAATAGTCCATGTGAGAAAGATCTTGGAGTCTTCGTGGAGAACAAGATGAACATGAGCCACGAGTGTGATGCAGCAGCCTAGAAAGCCAATAGGATTTAGGGCTGCACCCAAAGGAGTCTAGTGTCCAGATCGAGGGAAGTCACGGTGCCTCTCTTTTTGGCCTTGGTCAGACTCTTTACCTGGAATATCACTGTGTCCAATTCTGGGCCCGACAGTTCAAAAGAGAGATTGACTCTAAGAGGGAAGGAGTCCAGAGGACAAGGGAGATTAAAAGGATCAAAGGACTGGAGACCATGAATCCCTCTGAGGAACATTTTAAAGAGGAGTTGAATCTTTATCATGCAGAAGAGAAGGTCAAAAGGAGACATGACAGCCATGCATACGTATGTGAAAGGGTGTCCTAAGGAAGAGGGAGAGGCTTCCTTTCTTCTGCCTTGGAGACTAGGACTCAGTGGAGCCATGGGTTCAAATGACAGGAAAGGAGATTCAACCCGAACATGAGGAAGAACTTCCTCACCATAAGAAGAGCTGTTCAGCAGTGGAACTCTCTGCCTCAGAGTCTGGTGGAAGGTCCTTCCTTGGAGGCTTTGGAACAGAGGCTAGATGATCATCTATCGAGGGTGCTTTGTTGGTACTTTTTCTGCGTGGCAGAAGGGGGTTGGACTAGATGGCCCAAGGGGTCTCTTCCAACCCCATGATTCTATCGTTCTGTGATTCAAGGTGATCTTATTTCTCGAACTGGAGGGAGCCTGTCACACCAAAGCGAGCAAGAGGATGTCAGTTGAGTGTCCCTTCTCGAGGTGTCCCAAAGGACGGAGAAGGAATTAATGGGGAATTGGCATTTGTTAATCTGGAAACCAGTCTGTGTATAACACAAGGAGGTTCATTAATTTCAGCAGGTTTCATGGTTCCTGAAGATTTGTTATTTTTAGCATGTCCTACCATCTGGAATTGATATTTCAGCTGCTGAAAACTGAAAAGGAGAAGAGAGAGAGAGAGAAAACAGACACCATTGTAGAAGAGGAAGGTAATTGGCAACAAAGGAGATGTTGCAAGTTTTCGGAAAGAATAATTTAAAAACCCAACCACGATACAGTCTTGCACATGAAGGCCCGGCCTCACTTGCTATCCCATGGCACCGCGTGGATTAGTTTTGTAGCAACTGGGTCTTATACAGTATCTGAATAGCCTCCAACAAGTAGTACCCTTCAAACATACGATGGAGTGACATATCCCACATCGTGCGGACATGAACTTAGGAAATGTTCAGCCCAAGCAGTTCTGTGTTCCTCTCTCTCCCTTGGAAGGCAGCGGGAGGAGATGCCCATCGGCACCATTTCCTGTACCGTCCGTAGTCGAAGGAGGTTACTGCCAGTCCAACCCCCTGCTTCTTGACTGGATGGCCCATGAGGTCTCTTCCAACTCTACTATTCTATGATTCTGGGTGTCCCATATCCGTCTTCCAAGCCCACAAGGAGTGCAACAAGGGAATGGGAGATGAGAAAGGATCAAGAAGCCAAAGGAGTGACCGGTGTAGATGATCTAAGAGGCAGCAGGCAAGAAACAAGGGAGTTGAACTGTGAGGAGACAAGGAGATGGAGGGAGGGAGGGAGGGGAGCGAATGGAGTGAGCGTTGCCATGTAGGACGCATTGGAAAGATGCGCGGTGGAAGGGGGAGGAAGAGTGAGCAGTGGAAATAAATGGCAGGGTGCAGGAAGGAAGCAAGGAAAGTGGCACCTTGTGTGGGTGTGCGATGGACTGAGAAAGGAAGCAGGGAAAGCAAGGAGCACGCATGGTGAGTGGGAGAAGCCCGGGGAATTCACACGGACCACATGGGAAATCCCATGGCCCAGCAGAGATTTCGGCTTGCATCTCTCTGCTCCGAAGTCAGCCCTCCACACACGACTGTGTGCAGATGAGTTGTCGCGGTAAAAATGGTAGGAAGGTTATAACTTAATGGAAGAAAAACATGCAAAAAAGAAGAAGAGAGAACGTGATGAATGCATGTAATTATAATAAATTGTATAATTAGAATGATTTGCATAATGTGAAAATGAAATGCCCAGGTTGGAGGAAATGAAATATGGCAACCTGAATAGGGAGTGGGGGGGGGGGAGATAATTCTCTCCTTGGGTCTGTCCCTCAAAGATAGGGCGGCATGCCCAAGCCCCAAGCCCAGGCCTGACAAACCCAACATTGTCCACTCACTTAGTTTACTTCGGCTTGTTGGGTTTTTTTTGGTTTTTTTTGTTTTTGAAAATTTTATTTGCTCTTGCAGAGTGGAACACGTGAGTGCTACCTCCCGTGAGTGTGTTTGGGCACGCACTCACTCCTCTCCTCGGCTCCAGTGAGACCATCTGCAAAACTGTGGGTAAAAAAGCAAGTATTTAAGAATACTTAAGGATGGCATCCCGTGCAAGTCTTGCATTGGGATCAGCGTGGCAATGGCCTCGGCGTCTTCCTCCAATGAACGCAATGCTTTCCAGCCTTGTCCGGTTCCCGGCCGCCCTCTCCTCCAAGGCGGCACTGAAGCCGAGCCACGGGCCACACCGCCACACTTGCCTCTCGCCGTGAGTTGTGGAGGCTTCCTTGCATGCACCGGTCAGGCTGAGGAACATGGGGGTCTCTGAGGATCCCTTGTGTTGCCTTCAGAGGAGCATTGGCTCGGCCCAGGCCTTGGCCATGGGAATGCCTCCCCGGCCACAGCCCCCGGTTGAGCCCCCAACCCCGTCTCTCACTCCTCTGTGGCATCGTGAACTTTGCCAGCAGCCACATCAGCTGCCCATGCTGAAGTAGATTTCTTGAGTGTTCTGCTGTCCTGGCAAAAAAATAACAATAATAAAGTAATAATAAAAGCAGTTGGAGACATGATACTTGAGGTTCCTGCTATTTCCAGAGACCTTGTCTGCATGATTTATTCATAAAAAGGCCATTATTTATGCCAAGGAAAGGAGACAGAATGGGTTAGCTTTTTAAGTGCTTATAATACATTATATGGAACTGTTCTCTGCCAGACATCATTTATAATTGTGGAATCTCTTCACCTCCCCCTCCCCCACTTTGCGGCCCCCTCTCCCGTCTCTCTCCTTCATATCAGCATGGAAGGTGATAGCAAACTCGGTTAATTAGCAGAGGCTGACAGATGTGGCAAGGAGAGGTAAGATGAAACATCATTCAAAGCACTGTTTCCCAGGCACCTCAGTGTGGAGAGAGGCTGCTCTCTGCCGCCCAGATCTCTTCCACGCGCCGCACTGAAGAAGGCATTTGCCTCTCATCGCTTGACATACTTTTCCATCCAAAGACGGGATGGAATGCCATTGCCCACAGCTTGGAAAAGGTTACTTTTTTGGACCAAAGTTCCCAGAATCTCTAAGGGCCCATCTACACATCATGGGGTTTCCTAAGTTAAAGGGGGGGGGGGGGCTACATGACGCTAGTGGTAAATCTGCACTGATTCATTGCAATGGATGAAAAACGCGGGTTAAAAAGGTCCGCTTCTATCCCGCTTCCAGCTGGAAAATGTGCATATTCGCATGACTGTCGATCCCTGCACTCCCCAAAAACATGTGCTTTCCCTCCGTCCCCCTGTTCAGACTGCTCCAGCGCATGTCAATTTTTAAAAAGCCTGAAACAGCTGATCAGGCCTCCAAACAGGCACACATGAAGTTTACGTAGGGATATATCTGGTACACAACGAGAAACAATCTGCAAGTTGAAGTGAACTCCTCGGTGGCTGTTTTGAAGCACAGATCATGGAAATTCCCAGGATGGAACTTGTCGCTAAAGAGATCCAAGCCAGAGAGGGAATCATCACCCCGATTAGCTTGCTGGTTGAGCCTGTGATGAAGAGGGGAGAGGAAAATGGGATGGGAAAAGCAATGCAAAGAAGTCAGCCCAAAGAAGAGGAAGCAAAGGCACAACATGCACACATGTGTGCAGGCGGGCACACACAGAAACGTATAAATATAAACATGCACACACGACTGCAAACACGTTTCCAAGCCAATTCTGTTCCCTCTGCGGAAACCTCTTTCACCCACACTCCCCAGGATCCGAGGGTATCCGTTTCTTTGGCACTCAGTTTATGAATAATTAAAAGCTCAACATATGTTAAAATGCAAACAGTATGCAATACTCTTGAAAGAATTGAGTGATTATAGAATTTTCATGAAAAAATAGACGTAAATAAAAAAAATCATTGTCAAAATCATACTAGCATACAGTGAGCAAGCTCAGCAGCTCGTTTGCAAGCTCCCAAACCAGCCAAGCAGGAGTTAAACCCATTTGGCAGAGACTAACCCATTAGGCCTAATAATTATGAAATTATAGAGGTACTCAGGTGACTGTTAATTTCACACATACTGTTCAGCTCTGTGGCTAATGAGGGCCTGAAGAACTCAAGTGCCTCATCTTTCTTGTTGAATGGTGACCTGCAATTAATGAGCTTCTGCAAGAAAAGGCAGCATTTTGCACTTGGGGCTAATAAGATGGCTTTTGTGAGCCCGCATTGTGATACCGGGAGCTTTCGAATGAAGATTAAGAACTTTTCCCTCTCTTATTTATTTATGAGCAGCATGGCGTCCCAGGGATGGCGCATGGAGGGAAGCCGCCCGGCACGCCGGCGCTTGAGCCTGGGAATGGCCTGGAGAGTGCGCTCGCTCGCTCGCTCGCTCACTCGCTCCTCACTCGCTCTGAGGCGGATCAGCATGAAAGGGCCTCTCCTCAGCAGGAAATAACTGGGAAAGGGCTGGAAAATAGGTGAGGGAGGGGGGGGGGGGGTGCTGAATGATTCATCTGTGGCTAACTCACTTTTTGCATGTATCACACAAGGCTGTGCCGAACCCTCCAGCGCCGCACAGAGGAAACTGGGACACGAGTGGCCAAACCACATCAGAGGGTTGTCAGCATGGCAGGCGTTCTCAATGAGAAAGAACACGCGCGCATGAGAGGCTGGCACTGAGCTTTTTGGTTGGTTGGTTGGGCTTTTGTTTTGATTTTGCCTGAGCCTACTAGAAAGGGGCTCTGCCCTCCTCCTCCTCCTCCTCCTCCTCCTCCTCCTCCTCCTCCTCCTCCTCCTCCTCCTCCTCGTCCATCTCAGGCCCCTTCTACACTGTCATATAATCCAGATTATCTAAGAGAATATCCAAATCTGCTTTGAGCCGGACTTTATGGGACCCCTTCCGCACAGCTGTATCAAATCCACATTGAACTGGATTATATGGCAGTGTGGACTCAGATAATCCAGTTCAAAGCAGATATTGTGGGTCATCTGCCTGGGTGAGATGGCTGTGTGGAAGGGCCCAGAGTCAACGTTCGTGTCTCCTTTTCGACTGCCAAGTGGATGCGGCAAATCCAGTCCAGGATCACTAAGAGGCAGGCTGTGCTTTGGGCCCCTTCCCATATGGGGTGGGCAGAGTGGACCCCCAACAGGGTTGCTCAGTCGTGGATTCAGCTGCGTCCTGCTCGAATGCCTCCAACCTCGGTTAGACTGAATCCCTATCCACCACCACCCATGTGCCGGTCCGTAGCCAGGGGCTTCCAGATTTCACAGTCTTGCCCCCGTCGCCACTCAACATCAGACTTTTGTTGGTTTTGGTTTGTTTTGGAAAACGCCTGTGTGTGAATTTGTGCATGGAGATCAGTGCACACCCGACCAACACACAACCTTCACAGAGAGAGGTTCTAATCCAATGGCATGGTTATGGCACAACTGGTTGCCTCTCGTCTGTCGCCGTCTTCATCCGCCGTCCTAGCCATTGTGACAGGCGCCATGTTATCACCCGCCTGCTCTGCCATCGAGGTCGTCGGATTGGGAGCTCCTCTGGGAGCACGTGGCTCCAACGGCTTCGCTGGGACACGTGCACCCCCTCCACGGCTGGGTGACAATCCATCGAGGGGGAGGGTATCCTCTGCTGATATGAACTGTGTGGGTTGCAAGGCCTAGAACCTCAGGGCTCCAAGCGTGTCGGTTCAGTCTGGCCCAAGCGGCCTTTGGGCGAATCTGCGCTGCAGCCAGAGATGGCCGCTCCATTTCCATTTCCCAGGCTGCCCCGATGCCGGAGAGGGCTGTGATGGGGCCGAGGCCGGCTGCTTCTCAGCGCAGCGTGGGAACAGTGGGTCTCCGCTCACCACCAGCACCGAGCCGAGCAGCAGAAAGACTATTTGACATTGCTTCCAACTCATCTAATTAATCATTTTTAAAGGTTGCCTTTGGTAATCCGGAATGTCATAGTTCAGCGGAGTATAATGTTCAGCTCATTCCTTTTACTCTTTAGTTAGGGTGCTCTCTGCCTGCCAACCTGCTAAAAGGGCAGCGAGGAAGATTATGCGGATGTGCAAATGTGTCTGTGTGTGTGAGAGAGAGAGAGAGCTAAAAGCAAACACATTTCTCTCTCTCAATCCCTTCTTTCTCACTCTCTCTATCAAAGCATTTTGGAGGGTTACTGTGTAATGAAGGGCACTCATAGCCTGTCATGACTTGGCACTCAGCCTTTCATGTGCCTCCTTTGTTGCTTGGCCTTTTTAAGTTTAAGTCAGTCTTTTGGCATCACTGGAGGCTTGCTGAAGAGTGATGGGAAGGAAGAGAAGGCGGCGTAAGATGCCTGAGAAAGTTAGTCGGAAAATCTACCCTCAAAACTTGGATCAATGTAAGTACTGGATCATAGGATCATAGAATAATAGGGTTGGAAGAGACTACCTGGACCATCTAGTCCAAGGGTTCTCAACCTCTGCGTCCCCAAGTGTTTTGGCTTACTACAACTCCCGGAAATCCCAGCTAGTTGACCAACTGTTAGGATTTCTGGGAGCTGAAGGCCAAAGCACCTGGGGAGGGACCCACAGGGCGAGAACCACTGGTCTAGTCCAACCCCTTCTGCCATGCAGGAAAAGCACCATCAAAGCACCCTCAGAAGCCTCCACAGAAGGAGCCTCCTCCTCGCTCTGGGCAGAGCGTCCTCCTGTTGAACCTCTGCATGTTGGAGAAGCCCTCTCTGGAGCATGCGTCCACAAGACTCGTGTTTTTTTAAATATATTTTAGTAACATTACAAAGGCCATTATTGATCCTGACTCCCTACCGATTTCTGAAGCATTGGCTGCATCTAGATTTTGATCCTGTTCTTTCCAATTTTAAATAAGGTTAAAATAAACCAACCTTGGGAAGGTGATACAAACAGCCTCTGAACACACCAGGAGAGAAAACCATCTGCGGTAAACAAAATGCGTATGAATCGCCGAAATAAAATCAGAAAGAACAGAACCGGGCTTTTGGGTTTCTTAATTAGTCTGGAGGTGACCTTCGTCGCCACCCAAGCTCTGCTTCCAGAACGTTTACTGTATATACTTAAGTATAAGCCGACCCGAATAAAAGCCAAGGCACCTAATTTTACCACAAAAAACTGGGATAACTTATTGACCAGAGTATAAGACGAGGGTGGGAAATGAAGCAGCTACTAGTAAATTTCAAAATAAAAATAGATACCAATAAAATTACATTAATCTAGGCATCAGTAGGTTAAATAATGTGTGTATGTGTGTGTGTGTGTGTGTGTGTGTGTGTGTGTGTGTGTGTGTATATATATATATATATATATATATATATATATATATATATATGGATACAGAAGTCTGACTTGGCCATGGTGGTCCATGCCTTAGTTACCTCCAGGTTGGATTATTGCAATGCACTCCACGTGGGGCTGCCCTTGAAGACGGCCCAGAAACCGCAACTCGTCCAACGATCGGCAGCCAGACTGTTAACTGGAGCAACTTACAGGAAGCGGTCAACCCCCCTGTTCAAGGAGCTCCATTGGCTGCCGTTCACTTTCAAGGTGCAGGTACTCGCCTACAAAGCCCTGAATGGCTTGGGATCCGTCTACCTTTGCGACCGCCTTTCTCCCTGTGAGCCTGCAGGATCTCTTAGATCCTCAGGAGAGGCCCTCCTCTCGTTCCCTTCTCCATCGCAGGCCCAGCTTGCTGGAATGAGGGAGAGAGAAGGCCTTCCTTCTCGGTGGTGGCCCCCATCCCGGCTTTGCAATTCCCTCCCGAGGGAGAGTAGATTGGCCCCAACCCTGTCTGCCTTCATCAAGCAGCTGAAGACATGGCCCTTTCAGTGTGCGTTTGAACAGCACCCAACATGATAGTGTTGTGGTAATCTCTGAGCGGTTAGACTCAATTTAACCATCTTGGGGGGAGATTCCACCAGCAGAGTAGCAAAAGCAAAGCTTTTAAATGCAACAGTTACTTACACGGGACGAGCAAGAGAAGCCTTTGATCATTTAGGATTGCAAAAGGACTGCAGAGTCTCAATAAAAGTTCAAAAAGTATTTATTCAGGTAAAAGAACTCCATTGTAGATAGAAAGGCTTGGGAGCTGTCTAGTCTACTCTAGACTGGTTTCTAAGGAAAAATAAGAAAGGAAAAATAACAAACATCTAAATAGTTACATCTTGCCAGGAGAGATGGCGAGATGCTTCTTGTTAGCTAGAAGAACAAAGGGAGAAGAGAGAACCAAAATGGTTCCAACCTCATGGTCCAGTTTATTGGGGCCATAAAAGACATTCTGACCAATGGTAAGTTAGTGTCCCTAAAGATTCACATTTCTACTAACTTCTAAGTAAGGGATGCGACGTACACAGGATAGAGGGAAACACAGTGAAGCCTGTCTAGGCATGCTTTGGAAACAGGGAAAGGATTCCCTCAATCTAACTCTATCATCTATCTGACTACATTTACACTTGAGTAGTCCAGGATGATTCCCAACAGATAGACCCTTATCTCTAACACTTTGCCTTCTAGCACTGTGTTTCCCTTCCTATTTACCCTTTCCCACATTATTCCAGCCGATGCTCTGTCACTGCCCATGCACTTTATTAAAAGGCCTTGAAACCGTGCATCTTCTCAGGCCTGACCCCCCCTTTTACCCATAGTGGTTGATGTCTGTATTATTACTTCATTTGCTTGGTTATTTAGGTCTTATTATATGCAATGTTTTTAATCAATCTTTTTATTTGACTGTTGAATCTTTGGTCTTAATTTTTGCCATGTGTTTTAACTGTTTATACTTTGTCTCTGTTGTCTGTGCCCCCATGTTAGCCCCTGAGTCCCTCGGGGGAGATGGTGGCGGGATAGAAAAATAAATCATTATTATTATTATTATTATTATTAATATTATTATTATTATCATTATTATTATTATTATACAGGTACATGGATCTATATGTATATAGGATTTGCAAAGTCCTGCAAACATAGTAGGGGGAAAATCATATATAAAATTAATGTATAGATAGATACAGATATATAAGTTCATAGGGATTGCAAATGCATGCAGAGGGTTAATGCCTATATGTCTGTAGGAGAGATTAACAAATTTTTCAGGGAAAATGCTTTTATAAGATTAATGGATATATATTTTTCTTCTTCCTGACTTGCAAGGGCATCTTTCTCTTTTCAAAACATTCCCTTGGTTAAGAGCGAGGGAGGCTTTGGAAAACACACTGATAAGGGAGGGTAAGAGAGAAATATATCATCTATTTCAAGCAATGGCCTCCAGGTTCTGTTGCCCGGCCTTGGCCTTGACCCCATTATAAGACAAGGAAGGCTTTTTCAGCTCAAAAAAAAGGGTGAAAAACTCGGCTTATCTTCAAGTATATACGGTACTTCTCCCTGTTCTTGAAGTGCTGGTTCTCTCATCTCGCAGGGCTAGTGGTTCCACTGCCTGGCATTTTTAATTAGTTTGGTTCACTAATTGTAACCAACCTAATTAGAAGTTTCCGTGAACCACAGCTAGCAAAATCTATCAATTTGCTAGTTGTCGGTGTTACCGATAGTGATATGAGTGAGAAACTCTCCGAGAATGACAACCGTGTTTTCCTTTTTAATAAAGGCAGACAAGAGGGATGCCATGGCAGAATCAGCAAAGACGTTTGAGCTGTTTTTACCAGCAAAGGGAAAATTGACTTGTCTAGCAGCCAGGAACAAGCAAAGGAAGCAGCAGGAACCAAAGGCAAAGCTGGGCTGCGAAAGAGGCCTGCTAGCAGCTACCAATTCGCACCTGTTAACTGCTGAGAGCAACGCCGGGAGTGCCATTTAGGCAAACCTTTCCGCACGCAGGTGTGCCGTTTACCCATTGTTCAGAGCCACCAAAACGCGGCCTGCCTTCGCGTTTCTTTTGGGTTCTCAAGGAGGTGGCTGCACCACGTTTCAAGAACAACAGAAGTAGAAAAATAGAAAAATAAAACAGAAGTTTAAAAATAAAATTGTGCAGGTAGATGGAGGAGGAAAGGGAACCCAGAGCTTGGCTGTAATTTGCAGCATGCTACCGTGGGACTTGCACAAATGCCTTGCACACCTGGGCATGCAGTGGGCTCGTGTGTGAGTCGAGAGCAGCCTGGGAATTTGACGGGGCCTGTGCAAGTCCTATGTCCACCCCACCAGAGAGGGCCAGGCGGTCCTGAAAGCTCAGGCCTGGGCCAACTTCGGCCCTCCCTCCGGGTGTTTTGGACTCCAGCTCCCACCACTCCTAACAGCCTCGGACCCTTTCCTTTTCCCCCTCAGCAGTAGTCTATCCCAGATGTAACGAGAGCCTGGACCACCGTGGCCAAGCCTGACTTCCCAAGGTACGGGCGCAACTGGCGCACAAGTTTTCGTTGTGCAAATGCTTCCCTGGTCACTGCCGAGACCTGTGGTTCCAGGCTCATCGATGAATCCGGGAGAACTCCCCGCTGCGAACTTTAACATTCAGAACCGCTTCCCACCCATTCCCAAATCGCCACACAGGTGGCATGCTTGGCTTTGTGCCCATGGGCCCCGACAAGGGCTCTCTCTCTCTCTCTCTCTCTCTCTCTCGGCCTGCGACAGGACACACACTCGGTGCCATGAGCCGGCTCTCAGCAGAGGTTTGATCGATGGGGAAAGGCAGTCGGACCAACTATCAAAGCATGCAGAGTATGTGCTGCGAACCAGACACCAATTAGTGGCGCCTTTTTAAAGGCTGCCTTGTTAAGATGGGGAACGAGGAGGAGAAAGGAGGAAATTGGCCAGAAAACATGGCGCTATTTAACCTTAATTAGGGGGAAGGTGTGGGCTTTGTGCAAAAAGGGCGCTTTCCCATACCCCTCGCCCTCCCTCCCTCCCTCCCCGGGTATAAAGAGAGCCTGCCCACTTGTTATAGACTTGTTAGAGTTTATAAGGATGGGCAGGAGGCTAAACTGCACAGGAAGGAGGAGGAGAGCCTTTTATGCCACTCGAATGCATGGCTCTCCTTGTTATAGCCTTGCACGCTGTGGCTTGAGCAGAGCGGAGGGAGCCGCGTTGCCAACTGGCGATAAATTTCATGAACATCATAAATGTAAGTGCTTTCTGGAGAGCCATACAGATTGCACATAAAAGTCACCCTTCTGTCCCTGCAAAACAGGAAAAAAGGGCTTTCTTGGAGAATTAAAAAACGTGGATTGTATCTGCCAGGCAAAGAAGCTGAAACGTAGGGAGGGTTTGTGGCCACTGCCGGCTCTTCCGCAGCAAGACTATAATAATAATAATAATAATAATAATAATAATAATAATAATAATAATAATAATAACAACAACAACAACAACAACAACAACAACTTTATTTTTATACCCCGCCTCTATCTCCCCAAAGGGGACTCAGGGCGGCTTACATGGGGCCAAGCCCGAATAAAAACAATAGCAATATAAAACACAACAATAGACAAAAGACATGCAAATTATAAAAATTTAAACATTAGCCAATAAAACAAATGACAAGAGCTAATAAAAACATGGATTAAAACGGAGAGGTTGTAAAAGTAGACCGGGTAAGGTGCACCATATAAATATTGTAAACACGAGGCGACTGATAAAGTGCTGCAAATTCTTGGAAGTGCAAATTGGGATGGGAAGAGACCCTGCTGTGTCTATATCAAGTTGACAAAGGTAAAAAGTGAAAACCGGTACAAGAATGGTCACAGATACAGATTGTTATGGGGATGAGCAATCCTTATCCAAAGGCCTGAGTAAAGAGCCAGGTTTTCAAGCTCTTTCTGAAAGACTAGAGCAGGCCTGGGCAAACTGCGGCCTTCCCTCCAGGTGTTCTGGGCTTCAGCTCCCACCGTTCAACTCCCTCTTCGACTCCGGACACACAACCAGGCAACAGGGTCTCTCCCATTGTTAAATGTCTCTAGGACGGGAGCTAAAAATGAGGCTGGGGCGTTAGAGGGCTGCAGAGCATGCATTTCCTGACCGCCTGGATAAATAGAACAGTCTCCTTTCCTGCCAGCATGGCCACTGCCTCTTACTGGGACCACTGCATGCAAGCAAAGGCCGTGGTTCAAGCATTCTTATGGAGAAAGGAGACAGAACAGAGAAGAGAGCTTGTGTGTTTTCTCGGCTATTTGGCCATGTTCCAGAAATATTAGCCAGCTGCAATAAATCACTCAGACTAAGAGGTCATGAGTTTGAGGCCAGCCCGTGCCTGCATCTTGTCTCTGTCTCTGTTCTATGTTATGGCATTGAATGTTTGCCTTTATGTGTGCAATGTGATCCGCCTGAGTCCCCTTCGGGGTGAGAAGGTCGGACTATAAATGCTGTAAATAAGTAAATAAAATCACTACTGACTGAGAGGTCATGAGTTCGAAGCCAGCCCGGGTCAGGGTAAGCTCCTGACCATAAATAGTCCAGCTTGCTGTTGACCTAAGCAGCTGAAAGGCAGTTGAATCTGTCAAGTAGGAATTTAGGTACCGCTTATGCGGGGAGACTAATTTAACTAATTTACGACTCCATAAAATCTCCAGCAGTGTGTGGAAGAATGAGGAAGTACTCCATCAAGGACTCAGTGTTTCAGTGGATGATGAAACGTCAGTGGATGACGGCAGGTTTTTCAGTAATTACATTGGAATGCTGCCGATTTCTGGGCCTGAATATATTGCCCAAGATTTCTCTAACTTGAAATGATACATTTTAATATATTGGGTTTATGGTTCCCGTCCTCTTGATCAGGTTATGTAAGTGTTATTTATTTCTACAATTGTATTTTTACTTTGCTTAATAATGTGTTATTACGTTGTTATGTAATGTTTGTGTTGTTTTTATGATTGGAAACCGCCCTGAGTCCCATCCGGGAGATAGGGCGGTATATAAATAAATGATGATGATGATGATGATGATTATTATTATTATTATTAGTAATATTATTAAGCAGCAGCTCCCCCTGTGGCCAGAATCGAGCATGCCCTCATGAAGCCAGAAATGTTAAATTGCCTCTGTGTTTGTCTCTATATGTCGTATGCCTGATGGCATTGAATGTTCGCCTTGTATGTGTACATTGTGATCTGCCCTGAGTCCCCTTCGGGGTGAGAAAGAAGGGCAGAATAGAAATACTGAAAAATAAATAAATTAAAAAATTAAATATTCTCTCCTGACGTTTTGCCCACATCTATGGCAGGCATCCTCAGATGTTGTGAGGTACAAAAAAATCTTATTTTTCGGAATGGAGTTGGCAGGACAAATAATCAAGCTGTTCGTAATTTGAGTCACTTCCCTCTTAATCAGTGCTGTCCTTTTTCTATACTAATCTGTATTTTTTTTAAAAAAAAAACAGAAGTGATATCAACATTCACATAAATTGGATTTCCTTTCAGACTCTGTCATTCTAATAGTCCAGGCATGGGCCAACTTGGGCCCTCCCTGCAGGTGTTTTGGACTTCAACTCCCACCATTCCTGGCCTCAGGCCCCTTCCTTTTCCCCCTCAGCCGCTTAAGCCTGAGGCCAGGAATGGTGGGAGTTGAAGTCCAAAACACCCAGCAGGAGGGCCCAAGTTGGCCCAGGCCTGTAATAGTCTAATCGTATTGATATATATCTTCTCTTCTGAAAAGAAAGCCAACTTTCAGGTAAGGAGACATAGGTGGACACGTTGTGCGATATGCTTTAATTTTTGCTTCAAAGGCAACCACTGATTTTATATATATACTAGCTGTGCCCGGCCACGCGTTGCTGTGGCAAAGTGGTGGTGGTATTGGTTAAAAATTGTTGTGTAATTTTTATTTGACGTTATTTGTATTTTTTAATTAATTGTATTGTAAGTTATCTTTTTATTTATTATATTTTATTATTTTATTGTATTAATTTTTAGTGTTTTAAATTATTTTTAGTGTTTTTTATTATTTTTATTGGGTTGCTAGGAGACCAAGTTGGAGGAGCTTAGCCTTCTAACTGGCAGCAATTGGGTAAAAGCAATTATTCCTCTCTCTCTAATTAGGACTTTATTTTTCTTTTCTTTTTGTTGTATCAACCTAGAGGCGTGGATGATAGCTTGTGTTGTCAAATTTCGAAGTTGGGGGGCCTGTAGTTTTGTTGTTTTGTCCGCTGCCCTGATGTCATCACTCTTTTATATATATAGATATATAGATATATTTAAATTAGAAAAGGAACTTGAAGGGCGTGGGAGAAGATTGTGAACCAACAGCTAAGGACCTCATCACATGGGAAAAATTCCCCATCATAGAACATTTCTACGACAGTCCCATGATCTTCAAGGCGGTCGCGGCTTTCATATTCTAAGACAGGGGTCCTCAAACTTTTTAATCCAAGGGCCGGTCCACAATCCTTCAGACTGTTGCAGGGCCGGATTATCATTTGAAAAAAAAACAAAAAAACAAATTCCGATGCACACTGCACATGTCTTATTTGTAGTGCAAAAACAACAACAACAAGAACAAGAACAATGAAAGAACAATACAATATTTAAAAATAAAAACAATTTTAACCAACATACATTGA
Source organism: Anolis carolinensis (assembly GCF_035594765.1). Lineage (NCBI taxonomy): Eukaryota > Metazoa > Chordata > Lepidosauria > Squamata > Anolidae > Anolis > Anolis carolinensis. Next base: position 28,286,607 of record NW_026943821.1, on the reverse strand, counting down.
TCAGGATTTCAATGGGAAGTGTGGGCCTGCTTCTGGCCAGTGAGATAGTCAAGTCAATTAAGATTGTTGTTGTTGTTGTTGTTGTTGTTGTTGTTGTGTGCCTTCAAGTCATTTCAGACTTTGGGTGAGTCCAAGTCTAAAATTTATTTATTATTTATTTATTTACTGCATTTATTTACTACATTTGTATCACACCCTTCTCACCCCAAAGGGGACTCAGAGTGGCTTACAAATTATATGTACATGCAATATATTATATTATTAGCATAGCACAATATTAGCATTATATACTACTATATTGAATTATACCACTATATTGTAATATTATTAGTAATATAGAATATATAATTAATATTATTATATGGTATTATTATTAGTGTTATATTGTATTACATTATAATATTATTATCAATATTATATGTATATACAATAATATTATAAAACTGAGGGCGGGGGCCAGGTAAATGACCTCGGAGGGCCGCATCCGGCCCCCGGGCCTTAGTTTGGGGGCCCCCGTTCTAAGACATTGGTAGTGGCGGAAAGATGCCGGACCGAGACTGGATGGATGTGATTCTTCTTGTATTGTGGAGCGAAATCTCGTCTCCTGAGCCATCTCTAACCTGACAGGTGGACACCATGCATTTCCTGAAAGAGACATTTCTCCGACAGACCATAACCATAGTGAAAGGGCTGCTGGAGTCGTTCAGGAAGGTGGAAATGGCACAATCGGCACGCTGAGAGCCACTGGCTTCAAGTATGAGATATTGTGCCATTTGTGAGATTCCAGCTGCCGCTAATTGGGAAGATGAGTGCATTCCTCCAGAAGGAGAGAGATCCTTGTCAGACCTCTGCCCGGGGGACTGACCCATAGGGTTAATGACCGCCACAAGCCATTGTGTTACCGATTGCTAGGAGGGTCTCATTAAAGCACCTCATTGAGATTCCTTCTCAGCCAGGTAAATGCTGCCTCTTCAAAGGTACTGCAGTATTTTCCGCACCTTCATTCTCTTGACCCACTTTCAATTTGGGGAATCAGAATTTGACAGCAAAAATGCTTTTCCCTTCTAAGCAGAGGAGTCGGGCTGTTCTTAGCGGCTGGAGCCCTGTGGTGCTGACCGCTTCGTCGAGGGACCGCTCTGACCCTCCGTGCCATCTTGATCAGCCTCTTCCCCAGTATACCAGAGTCCAACAACATCCAGCAATAATGTCTCCCACTCCCACTCCCACTCCCAATAAATACTTCAAAATGCAACAGTGCAAAGAATCAGGACAGGTTGGTCTTGGAGCATCATTAGCAGTTCTTGCACAGCTGGTTTTGACTAACTTCAGAACTGAAGACTTCTGCCATTTTAAAGTCAGTGGAATCAGTGCAAAATTGTTTTCTTAGTAAAACTGAGGAGTAGCGCTTTTGATATATTTGTTTTCTGGTGTTGAAAACCAGGATCCCAAAATGAACCCTGGAATCTGCGGCCACACAGGCGCCAGTAATGAAGCCCGCAATGACCTTTTCCCCAGTTTTAGGCAACTTCACAATGAACCCGCCAAGAGTTGCACAAGCACTTTGTACACTCCCCACATCTCAGGACACATTTCAACATTTAGTTTAAGAAAAACCTTGATCCTTCCACAACGCCCTGTGAGGCACATAATGGGCTTAGGAAGACTAATGGTGTTCCTTCCCAATTTTATCTCATTTTATTCCTGAAAATGTTTTCTCATCCTGATTTCCCTCCCTGGGGATCCCATTTGAAGTGTGCCAACACCCTCAACACCCATTGTATGGTCGGGCAAAACCTATTCAATTGAAGTGATCAGCTGGGCGAGTATCAGCCAGTCATGATCAGATCTTGCAGAGGAAACTGCCTGTTGTTCTGTACACGGAAACATTGGATCCTGACTATCACCTTTGTTCAGGATCTCCTGCAGGAGAGAAAAAATGAGATATTATTATTATTACACAGAGACAGTGGCTCCTGACTGTCACCTTTGTCCAGGAGCTCACCCATCTCGGACACAATAGCCAGGTAGTTCATCTGTTAGCCCAGGCCAAGCAGAGGTCAATGTCCCCTGTAGCTGGGATTCCAGCATATTGGCTACATGTCCATTTCTGAGATCTATCTATCTATCTATCTATCTATCTATCTATCTATCTATCTATCTATCTATCTATCTATCTATCATCTATCTGTCCTTGATGAAAATGTTCACAGACCTAACATAGGAAGGAGATCCTTGCTGCTGTTAGTCCTGTTGTAAGGTGGCCAAGACTTAATCCCCATTATATCATTTCAACCTGATGTCCCTGGCAAACTTTATTTATTTATTTATTTATTTATTATTTCCAGCATTTATACCCCGCCCTTCTCAGCCGGGGGGACTAATCTATAGTTTCTTTTTATTTGGGGGGGGTGGGGTAATGGTGTTCGATAGCATACGTACTGACTGAACTCACTCACCTTGTGGGTATAAAACCACTGAGCAGAACCATGAAATGTGCACTTCTTCACAGCTATCATGGTTGCATTCAGCTTGGATGACACAGATGTCAATGCTTCTGTTTGCATGTATGATTTGCAAAGTGCATGATGGCAGAAGGCTGATGCAAAAGCCCAAAACTTCCCTGGAGACAGGATCAGGCCCTGTGCATGTCCCCTGCAGACTCTCAGCACCATATGCCTCCCCCCTGACATTAATCCCTCCTACTTCCCACACTTAGATGAGTGTGCAAGAGAGACTCCAGCGCGGGAGCAGTGCAAGCCGAGAAGCCCTCTCCTTCCTTCCTTCCTTCCTTCCTTCCTTCCTTCCTTCCTTCCTTCCTTCCTTCCTTCCTTCTTTCCTTCCTTCCTTCCTCCCTCCCTCCCTTCCTTCCTTCCTTCCTCCCTCCTTCCTTCCTCCCTCCCTTCCTTCCTTCCTTCCTCCCTCCCCCCTCCCTCCCTCCCTCCCTCCCTCCCTCCTTCCTTCCTTCCTTCCTTCCTTCCTCCCTCCCTCCCTCCCTCCCTCCCTCCCTCCTTCCTTCCTTCCTTCCTTCCTTCCTTCCTTCCTTCCTTCCTTCCTTCCCCTTGAAGCTCAGCTCTGTCTTTATGCCTTAAACAGCAATTAAGAATAAAAGGGGAGCTCGCTGCCTTCCCTGTCTCAGGCTTGTCTCTTCCGAGCCTGGCTGCTCTGATTTCCATCTCATGCATATCTTATTTAACATTCTGGATACTGTTTTGAGTGCCCTAATATTTTAAAATAAATTGCTGCTTGTAAAAGGCTTAATGTCACATTCTGTTATTGTGACTGTTAAGAGAAAAGTGAAATCTTCAATGGGGCCAGTGGAGCAGAAGCGATCAAACAGTGGGAGGTCCTATTAATGTGTGTTGCGTTTCATTATTCTGGCACAGTGTGTCAAGTCTCGCCTCATCAGAGCGCACGCAACAGATCAGAACCTCAACTCCGCGCAAGCAAACGCAGGCAGGGAGGGAGGGGGCGGAGGACGGGCCCCCCACTTCAGTCTGCTCCTTCGTCAAGTTGTCCGTGTCCTGATCCCGACCACTTCCCTGATATTGTCCTTGCCATGTCCTGAAGGGTAGAAGAGATCCGTCAAAACCATTGGGTGTCAAGCCTGTTCACCTGAGAACATGGAAGGCGGAGATGAAAGGGAAGGCGAGCAAAAGAGAAGAGTAGGCTCCAAAGGCCTGGGAAGAAACCAGAACTCATCCTTGTGGGGTTGTTGTGCTGTATGTCCATGTTCCAGAAGCATTCTCTCCTGACGTTTCGCTCACATCTACGGCAGGCATCCTCTGAGGTTGCGAGGAACGGGGAAGAAGGTTCCTCCACTTCAATCTGCTTCTTCGTCAAGTTGCCCGCGTCCTGATCCCGACCACTTCCCTGATATTGTCCTTTCCATGTTCTGGAGGGTAGAAGAGATCCGTCAAAACCATTGGGTGTCAAGCCTACTCAACTGAGAACATGGAAGGCGGAGATGAAAGGGAAGGCGAGCAAAAGAGAAGAGTTGGCTCCGAAGGCCTGGGAATAAACCAGAACTCATCCTTGTGGTCCGCATAGCAAGAAGGTGTTTTCACTCAAGGTTTTATTTATTTATTTATTCACCATATTTACCCTGTTTCCCTGAAAATAAGACATCCCCAAAAAATAAGACCTAGCAGAGGTTTTGCTGAATTGCTAAATATAAGACCTCCCCTGAAAGTAAGACCTAGCAAAGTTTTTGTTTGGAAGCATGCCCAGCGCCTGCCAAACAAAGCACCAGAGCATGCAAGATTGGTAAATGTACATACCAGTTGTACATGGAAATATTGGTAGTAACAAGACATTCTTGACAAGAGTCACAGTTTGTCTGGTTTGGTTATGTTGGTTTGTGATGACAACTACTGTACAAGTATAGAATAAATGTTCATTTTTTTTGTTCAACAATAAATGTGAATTCTTCTCCATGGAAAAATAAGACATCCCCTGAAAATAAGACCTAGCACATCTATGGGAGCAAAAAATAATATAAGACACTGTCTTATTTTCGGGAAAACAGGGTATATCTCGCCTTTCTCAGCCCCAAGGGGAACTCAAGGCGGATTACACACGACACTTGCCTAGTGCCCTGGACATAAAAGACATAAACTTGAAGTAAAACTAAATTAAGATTAAATACAGAGAGCAGCCCCCCCCCCCCCCAAGATGATCTTAGACTCCAAGGTGGTTCAAGTAATTGCGCCCCACCTGCGAGAGGGCCTCCAAGTAGGCTTCTGAGGCATCATGTGGGACCGGGAAACATAACTGAGAGGGAATAGCTCATTTAAATGTAGACGTCTGAGAATGCCTGCCACAGATGTGGGCGAAACGTCAGGAGAGAATGCTTCTGGAACATGGCCAGGCAGACCGAAAAACTCACAGCGACCCAGTGACTCCGGCCATGACAGCCCTCCTTCGACAATCCCTGTCTGTAGCCAGCATGCGTCTTTAGGTTCTCTTCTCGGCTGGAGATCTGCAGGGGACGGGAAGGAGCCCAGGCTGCCAGAGCTGGCTTCTGAAATCTTGGCTCGCAAGCGCAGGATATTGCCAGCCGCACATGGCACCCTCACTGGGCCTCCAGCGTGGATCCAAGCCCGGAGTTCCGGGCCAACTTTTTGTCATTCTTCTGGCTGCTGCTGGGAATTCTCCCACACAGACCCTTCCTGTCTCTTTCGTTCCAGATTAATACATCGCTCCGGTTTGTTGTGTTCTTATTCCTGCTCCAATCCATTAGGCATTATTTATTCCTTGCTTCCCTCCTTCCTGTGCCGTCCCACGTGCTGCAGCTGTTTCTCCTCCTGCCGCAAAACAGGTTTCCCTTCACCATTTCATAACCACCACCCAAGCCCCTTGAATCTGGCACGTGAGGAGTGAGAATCCCACTAACGGAGAAGTAAAAACAGAACTTCGGAAAAATATATTTGTTGGGCCTTCCCTTCAGGTGTTTTGGACTTCAAGTTTGTTTTGGTGGGCCAACTTAGGAAAAAATATATTTTTTGGGCCTTCCCTACAGGAGTTTTGGACTCCAACTTCCACCATTCCTAGCAGCCTATCCATAAAAATCATATAAAAGTTATCGAATGCTTTCTCTGCATCCAAAAACATCATCGCCCCTTGCTGCTCTTCATGCCCCTATAGATATCCTATAGCATTCTGTACCATATATTCCAGGCCTAGGCCAACTTGGGCCCTCCCTCCAGGTGTTTTGGACTCCAACTCCTACCATTCCTAACAACCTATCCATAAAAACCCTATAAAAGTTATCAAATGCCTTCTCTGCATCCAAGAACATCATCGCCCCTTGCTGCTCTTCATGCCCCTATAGATATCCTATAGCATTCTGTACCATATATTCCAGGCCTAGGCCAACTTGGGCCCTCCCTCCAGGTGTTTTGGACTCCAACTCCTACCATTCCTAACAACCTATCCATAAAAACCCTATAAAAGTTATCAAATGCCTTCTCTGCATCCAAGAACATCATCGCTCCTTGCTGCTCTTCATGCCCCTATAGATATCCTATAGCATTCTATGCCATATAGTCCAGGCCTGGGCCAACTTCAGCTTGATTAGCATTGAATGGTCTTGCAGCTTAGGGGCCTGTCTGCTTCCTGCCTGGGGGAATCCTTTGTTGGGAGGTGTTAGCTGGCCCTGATTGTTTCATGCCTGGAATTCCCCTGTTTTCTGAGTGATGTTCTTTGTTTACTGTCCTGATTTTAGAGTTTTCTAATACTTTTAGCCAGATTGTGTTCGTTTTCATGGTTCCTCCTTTCAGTTGGCATTGTCCACATGTTTGTGGAATTCAGTGGCTTCCCTGTGTAGCCTGACATGGACCAGCATTTCCGTGTTCTCGAATGATATCCTGTGTCCCGGTGGGTTCCCCAAGGGCTCTGCTCTGGCCGACTTCTCTGGCTGAGCTCGTCTGCAGCTCCCTTCATGTTCCCTGATCCGTGTCTGGGCAATGCTGCTGCGTGCGGTGGTTCCTCTGTAGACCTCTCCACAGTTGCATGGTATATGTTCTATCAAATGTTCTGAGCACATTTCAGAAAGAAAAGGAAGTCAAGTGTGAAGCTGAAATGCCTGGCTGTTCATGAGGGCCAATCAGTGCAGCCTTCCTCCGCCTTATTCCCTCCCTCATCTTACAGGTGGAATCACACAGAGTTTGAAAGGACCACTGTCTGCCAGCTATACACAGCTAAAGCCCTCCTGAAAGATGCCCTAAGATGGTCCACTGGCCTCCAAGGCAATCCATTCGTACCTGTTGCTGTGTGATGTTTGCTATGAAACAAGGCTGAGGGAGAAGCATGTGTGTGTCATACATGCATGCAACCATACTGTTACGCTATCATTTCCATCTCCATTTACAATGCCGGTGAGGGCCACTCATTCCCAGTTAGCTTATTGGATTTTAATGACACCCCAAATCATTCAGTTGATGGAAGTTTTAAGAAAAGTAAAGGCGGCTCCCACGTTTTGACCTGGACGTGCTGCAAGGAATCATTGTCTGACGGTTTCCCATCTTTGTTGTCTTGTTGGTTTGTGAAGGAGGGACGAGGCGTCCTGCAGATCCCCCCCTTTTTTTTCCCTGCAGCTCCGCCCTTTGTTTTGGAAGATCTCCATTTCAATCTCAGCGTTGAATGGAGGCGAGCCCTTCCAAGTGACCCCTGACATTAACCTAATTGCAACCTCTCTTTGATTAAAAGCCCCACAAAGCGAGCAGAGGGATCAAATTAAATCTGAGTGGCGCTAGAACATCTTTAGTACATTGATTAGGCTTCAAAATACCACATTTGAATATCTTAGCCTTTATAGGGATTAGGAGAGGAAATTACACTGGCTGAAGGGGAGAGCGAGGGGCCGTTGTTCCTCAGGCAGACCCCGGCCGGGATTCAAGGGACGGGGTCTCCCGCCCGTCTGTCAAGAGGGGCACCTGGCGGGACAGGTGGGTGGGATCGGGCCCTTTGGTGCCTCTTGGGACGTCCGGCACCGGGATGGATCTATCCTTGATGGCTGCATCCACCAATCAATCAAGACTCTCACGTCTAACACCCCTGGAGAGTAAAAATAAAAATATTCAGAAACTCCTCCCTTCTGGAAAATAGCTACAAAATGTTTTATCAATCCTACATGACACCTGTCAAAATAGCCGAAATGCAGCCACAATTGATAAACACGTGTTGGAAATGCAAACAAGCAGCGGGATCGTGTTTCCATATGTGGTGGTCCTGCAAGAAGGCAAAAAACGTTGGGATCGGGATTCAGAAAACTATTGAAAAAGTACTAAAGCTTAAAATATCCACGAACCCAGAGGCATTCCTACTAGAATAACAAGCAGATCACCATTGAAGACACAAGGCTAACATCATCCTGCATGAGAATGCCAATGAGCTGGAAACAGAAGTTTTCTCAAGAGGGAACCCGGCTTTTGGGGAGGAAAAGGAAACAGAAACAGGTTTTTAAAAAATCATAGTAGAGTGACTTTTTTCACGCCTGAAATGGTTCATTGCTTACATTCACAGAAAGCATTACATGTTAATCAGGCCAAGACGTGATGATTTCCGAGAAAGAGGAATATTAAAGTTTCTTGCAAAGGGAAATGAGAAGCAGAAAATATGTTGGGACATCACAATATTTACAGATAGGCCAGCAGCACATAATTGATGATATGCTGATTATAGAAGAAGATAGATGGGAGGCAATTATCATTTGGGACGTTTTAGCAGCAACTTGGAAAACAGATCAGCTGCAAAAGAGAAAAAGGAATGGCCTTGGAACGCTGCCCGTTTTCCCACCAATTCTGCAGTTGTCCCACCTTGTATTTCTGGATGCTTTGTGGGTGTTATCCATCCATGTTACATTCCAAACCTTTCCTACTAATACCACTCACAATTGCATTACTTAATTATATTTGTAGATAAACAAATATGTGTTTAAAAACTAAATTGAACATGAAAGATTTTTTATTTTACTGGGTTGCTGTGAGTTTCCTGGGCTGTCTGGTCATGTTCCAGAAGCATTCTCTCCTGACGTTTCACCCGCATCTATCGCAGGCATCCTCAGAGGTTGTGAGGTCTGTTGGAAACTAGGCAAGTCGGGTTTAGAATATATATATATATATATATATATATATATATATATATATCCCCCCCCCCCCCCCCGTAGAATGATGTCCAGGGTGGGAGAAGGGACTCCTGTCTGTTGGAGGCAAGTGGGAATGTCTTGTCCTTTGCTGAGCTGCATTTTATGTTACATAGTGTGGAATTTTATGTTTTACTAGCTGTGCCCAGCCATGTGTTGCTGTGGCGAAGTATGGTGGTATGGGAAATAAAGTATTGAGGAACTGGTGGTAGTTATTATATGTTATTTCCTAAAGCTTGTGAATATACAATATTTTGGTTGTTCCTTTTGGCATTCTGGTTATTTGGAAGTGCTTTGAGTCTACACTGCCATATAACCCAGTTCATACCAGATAATCTCTTTTTTATAGGCAGTGTGGAAGAAGTCTAAGTGAACCCTGCCTGTCCCCCAGGCGCCATTGTGGCTGAGGGGGTGGCTATGACACAAAGGGGGCGGGGCCTAAAGGGGCGGGGCCTACCCTTCTGACTGGTAGCCAGGGGAAGAACGTCTCTTCCTCGTCCTCTGTAATTTGGACTTTATTTTTCTAGGTTTTTAAAATTGAAAGACATAGATTGGATTACTATGTCTTTTGTGGCCAAATTTGGTGTGATTTGGTTCAGTGGTTTTGTTGTTTACTCCATGGGAGAAATGCACATTACATTTATATATATATATACTAGCTGTGCCCGGCCACGCGTTGCTGTGGCAAAGTATGGTGGTATGGGAAATAGTATTGAGGATTTTGTGGTAGTTAAGGTAAAGGGTAAAGGTTTTACCTTACATTAAGTCCATTATAAATGGGTTATATAGCTGTGTGGAAGGGCCTTGAGTCTACACTGTCATATAATCCAGTTCAAATCAGATAATCTGTATTTTATAGGCAGTGTGGAAGAGGCCTAAGTGAGGCCTAACTCTGCCTGTCCCCTGGGCTGAGTGGGTTGCTAGGAGACCAAGTGGGCGGGGCTTAGCCTTCTAACTGGCAGCAATTGGATAAAAACAACTATTCCTCTCCCTCTAATTAGGACTTAATTTTTCTTTTTCTTTTTTTGTTGTATGAACGTAGAGGCATGGATGAGAGGTTGTGCTGCCAAGTTTAGTGTTTCTGGGATGTGTAGTTTTGTTGTTTTGTCCTAGGCCGAAATTTCATTACCCTATATATATATATATATATATATATATATATATATATATGTGTGTGTGTGTGTGTGTGTGTGTGTGTGTGTGTGTGTGTGTGTGTGTAAATGTAGCATTTTATGTTACATAGTGCTCCTAGTGTGCGGAATCCTCATATTCCATGACTGTAGAGTGAACGTGTGTGCGGATCGATGAAACACTCCTTTAAAAACAATCCGAATCTGCTTGAAAGCACCCTTGCTGGAAAAAAAAAATCCGAATCTGTTTGAAGGCATTTAAACAGATTCAAAGAATTTTTCAGATGGTGTATTAATAGAACATTTTGAGGGCAGAATGCGGATGTGCTCATGCATATTGGTTTTTCTCTGCACTGTAGATACACACATGCATTTTATTAACACAGAAAAAGAGGAGAAGATGCAAAATAAGTGAGTTACGGGAAAGGTGGTGTGACGTGCACGATGCAAACCTCACTTTGGGGATTAATATTTGAAACTCACGTCGCTAAACTGGAATTCAGAGGGTGACAGACAGACAAAGCGAGGAAGAGAAGAAAGGAAGATTTCGTGTTTACAAGGAGAATGCATTTCGATCAGGCATGGTAAACTTGGGCCTTCCGTCCAGGTGTTTTGGATTTCAACTCCCACCATCCCTGGGAAAGGAAAGCGGCTGAGGGGGAAAAGGAAGGGGCCTGAGGCCAGGAATGGTGGGAGTTGGAGTACAAAACACCTGGACAGAAGGCCCAAATTTGCCCAGGTGTCAAAGGGATGATTTCATGAGTTCTTGATCGGGTCCGAGGGGGAAAAGGAAAGGGCCTGAGGCCAGGGATGGTGGGAGTTGGAGTCCAAAACACCTGGAGGGAATGCCCAAATTTGCCCAGGTGTCAAAGGGATGATTTCATGAGTTCTTGGTCGGGTCCGAGGGGGGAAAGGAAAGGGCCTGAGGCCAGGGATGGTGGGAGTTGGAGTCCAAAACACCTGGAGGGAATGCCCAAATTTGCCCAGGTGTCAAAGGGATGATTTCATGAGTTCTTGGTCGGGTCCGAGGGGGGAAAGGAAAGGGCCTGAGGCCAGGGATGGTGGGAGTTGGAGTCCAAAACACCTGGAGGGAATGCCCAAATTTGCCCAGGTGTCAAAGGGATGATTTCATGAGTTCTTGATCGGGTCCGAGGGGGGAAAGGAAAGGGCCTGAGGCCAGGGATGGTGGGAGTTGGAGTCCAAAACACCTGGAGGGAATGCCCAAATTTGCCCAGGTGTCAAAGGGATGATTTCATGAGTTCTTGGTCGGGTCCGAGGGGGGAAAGGAAAGGGCCTGAAGCCAGGAATGGTGGGAGTTGGAGTCCAAAACACCTGGACAGAAGGCCCAAATTTGCCCAGGTGTCAAAGGGATGATTTCATGAGTTCTTGGTCGGGTGCGAGGGGAGAAAGGAAAGGGCCTGAGGCCAGGAATGGTGGGAGTTGGAGTCCAAAACACCTGGAAGGAATGCCCAAATTTGCCCAGGTGTCAAAGGGATGATTTCATGAGTTCTTGGTCGGGTGTGAGGGGAGAAAGGAAAGGGCCTGAGGCCAGGAATGGTGGGAGTTGGAGTCCAAAACACCTGGAGGGAATGCCCAAGTTTTCCCATGCCTGATTTAGAGACTGTTTTCCCAAAGAGCTCAACATCAAACATCAAAATATATCTCCCAGAAAGACCCAAATAGGGATGAAAAGATCTTTAAAAAAAAACCCCATGAACGATTCCGACAACATACAACTCGCTCACGTGGTTTTGCAAGCAAAATTTTAGTTTCTCTTCTTCCTCTTGGCATGATTTGAGCACTGGTTGCTTAGGAACCCAGGGACTATGTGGCGCGCAAGTCGCTTCAAAACCTCGCCGTTGCTCTTCACCTGCGAAGATCACCGAAAGTAACTTCTTCCTTTCCTAAGGTACAGAGCGAAAAGGGTATTAACAGGCCAGATTACCTTCCCATAAATCTTACTCCTGCAGATCCCAGTCTGGGCTTGGAGAGGATTCAGACGGGTGGAATGGGACACAGCTAGCCTTCACCAATAGAAATATTCTTTATGAGAAAGTTGGGGTCTTTTGTGGATTGGGGGGGGGGGGGGGTTATATTTCTTTCTTTTTTTTAAAAAAAAAATCTTTATTGCATAAAGTTTTTTCCAAACATACATAAAATAGAGAATGGCTTGGATACATTGAGAGTATCCAAGCTGGCAGTAGGGAAAGAAAGGGGGAAAGAGAAAAGAGAGAGAAAGGAAGGAAGGAAGGAAGGAAGGAAGGAAGGAAGGAAGGAAGGAAGGAAGGAAGAAAGAAAGAAAGAAAGAAAGAAAGAAAGAAAGAAAGAAAGAAAGAAAGAAAGAAAGAAAGAAAGAAAGAAAGAAAGAAAGAAAGAGGAAGAGAAGACAAGGGAAGAAGGGAAAGGGAAAAAAGAGAAAGAAAGACCTTAAATAATAAATTTGAGGGATGGATAACCCTCCAGGCCATTCCACAGTGGATTTAACTACTACTACTACTACAGTAGAGTCTCGCTTATCCAAGCTAAATGGCCGGCAGAACCTTGGATAAGCAAATATGTTGGATAATAAGGAAAGATTAAGGAAAAGCCTATTAAACATCAAATTAGGTTACGATTTTACAAATTAAGCACCAAAACATCATGTTAGACAACAAATTTTACAGAAAAAGTAGTTCAATGCCCAGTAATGCTATGTAGTAATTACTGTATTTACGAATTTACCACCAAAATATCATGATGTCTCGAAAACATTGACTACAAAAATGTGTTGGATAATCCAGAATGTTGGATAAACGAGTGTTGGATAACTCTACTGTACTTCTTCTTCTTCTCCTCCTCCTCCTCCTCCTCCTCCTTCTTCTTATTCTTTTTGTTTATTTTTGTTTATTTTTCTTCTTCTCTGTCCCTTAAATTTCCATAGCCCCCCTTGCCGTATTCCCTTTTGTGTCTATCTTTGCTTATCATTTTCTAGCTAATCTGTAATCTGATCCAACTGTCCTGAACAAATCTGTTTTTTCTCTCTCCAGAAGGTAACCTTTTAGTGAGGACCAATCCGTCTGATGTCTCGTATTCTGGTCTTGGAGTAAAAAAGTTAGTGAGTTTTCTTCCAAGCCAGAAGAAACATTTGGACACTGCTGACTCTCACCACATGAGAACTAGGCAAGGAATGCTTTGCATATTTGCTGAGGCTCAGGAGGTAGGGCTTGGTGATGTCAATAAACAAATAAGCATTTTGAATTAACCCCCAATGACATTGTAGTGATTACAGCTAGAACCGAGGATAGAGAGGTCCATGCCCGGAGAGCCTTCGCTAAACCAGATCAGCCAGGACAGGGTGTAGGCACTCCGGGTTGAAGGCAACGCTACCGAGGTTTATTACGATTCGGCCAGAAAGGATGCAAGTACAAGCAATACGCTTCAAAAGATTCAAGTACAAATTCATGAAAGCATGCTTGACATTTTATACAGTTCTGATAGCTATTCAGACTTCCCACTCCTTTCCCTGATTGGCTGAAAAGAGACACAGGCTAGGATTCGCACCAGGATTGGCTGGGGGTTTCCCTGACATCACGGCCTTCAGCAGGAGATTCCCGAGGAGGGAAGGAAGACGGCTCGTGGTTAGACCCATCAGCCGCAGGGCACGAACCTGGAGGGAACGGCGACGTGGATTTGCTGATGAGCCCTGATTAACCCAAGTGCCCCGTTCCATATGAAGCAAAGGGTGTGAGACCCAAAAGGCAAGGTGGCCATGCTAGACAATCACGGGCTTGGCTGCCCACTCGGAGAATGAACAAATTCATGTTTGCTGGGCCTTCTCTTCCACGGGAACGACAGACTCTCAGCCTCAAGTTGAATGAACAAGCATCCTGAGCTCATTGTGGTGACAAAAAGCATCAGCTGTCTGCTCAATCCCAGCCATCCTATCTGTTGGGAATCACCCTGGACTACTCAAGTCTAAATGTAGTCAGATAGATGATAGAGTTAGATTGAGGGAATCCTGTCCCTGTTTCCAAAGCATGCCTAGACAGGCTTTACTGTGTTTCCCCTCTTTCTATCCTGTTTTCGTCACATCCCTTACTTTGAAGTTAGTAGAAATGTGAATCTTTAGGGACACTAACTTCCCATTGGTCAGAATGTCTTTTATGGCCCCAATAAACTGGACCATGAGATTGGAACCATTTTGGTTCTCTCTTCTCCCTTTGTTCTTCAAACTAACAACAGCATCTTGCTGTCCCTCCAGGCAAGATGTAACTATTTAGATGTTTGTTATTTTTCCTTTCTTATTTTTCCTTAGAAACTAGTCTAGAGTAGACTAGACAGCTCCCAAGCCTTTCTATCTACAATGGAGTTCTTTTTACCTGAATAAATGCTTTTTGAACTTTTACTGAGACTCTGCAGTCATTGCAATCCTAAATAGACAAAGGCTTCTCTTTGCTCACCGCATGTAAGTAACTGCTGCATTTGGAAGTTTACTTTTGCTTCTCTGCTACATTTTGGTGGAATCTCCCCCAAAGAGGGTTAAATTGAGTCTAACCGCTCAGAGATTACCCCAACACTATCAAGTGCAGGCAATGATGAGGATTGCTGGAAGTTGTGTTCCAACCATCGCTGTTGAGGGCCATGTGATCCTCACTCACCCTTGAGCTCCAGGGGTGAACTTGGTGCAAACTCTGGAGGAGACGGAAAGGATACTGCTTTAAATATCTGCAAGGAAATAGACTGTCATATATGTAAATGGCAACAAGAGAACATCCATTTCATTGTATCCTTCAAAGCCTTTCCAGCCTCCAGCATGTAAGCTGTCAAAGTGAGCCGCGTGCCTATATCAGACCACAGAAGGGGATTGTAGAAAAAATACTGGAGGAAGGGAAGGAAGAAGGCGAACTGGCAATGTGGGAGACTGCACAGCACATTGCCAGCCGGGCCAGACCCCTTCCCTGCGCCCAGGCCCATGCATGTGGTGCTGGGTGGGTGGGTGGGTGGGTGGGCGAGCCCCTTCAGACACACCGGGAGCGATTTCGGGGAAGCGCATGGCGCTGGCTGGGCGGGCGGGAGCCGTGTGACGGGGAGATGATGGGCAGGCAGCCGTGGATTTCTGCTTGAGTGGTTATTATACTGTCTATTTGAAGAGACAGATGATGGCGGTGGCAGAGGAGGCAATAATTGAAAGCACCATGAAACATTAATGAATGCCCAGGGACTGGATCAGGAGTTGTTAAAGCTCACTTCTCTCAAGCATTCTCTTCCTCGCTCCCTCTCTCATCTTTTAAAGTCAAAATTGCTCCACTGCCCTCTAGGCACACAATGCGCCTCTCTCTCTCTCTCTCCCACATCCTTTATTTCAGGTACAGAAAGGAAAAATAACCCAGAGAAAGAAACCAGCCTCGGCTCAGCTGCTGACTAACTACATCCTTACTATGTTTCTCATAAGGGCGCCTGATCCGCTGCCCACCACCCCCAAATCGTTGCAAATCATTAAGAAGAAATATTTAGTTTTGCTGCTTTCTAAATGTTCTGATCCGAGATTTCTATTTCAATCAATTTTAAGTATATTTTCTTATTTTTTGTCAGTATCAGATATTAATTAATTAATTAATTAATTTGCAGTATTTATATTCCGTCCTTCCTTCTCAGGGCATATCACAATGCACATATACATGGCAAACATTCAGTACCATTATTAGACATACAACATATACAGACAGACACAGAGGTAATTTAATATTTTTCCAGCTTCCGGCTTCATGAGGGTGATGCTCGATTCCGGTCACAGGGGGAGCTGCTGCGTGAAATTGACTCCTTTTTGGTGGTAGCACTTCCACCTGTTCTTCGTACCCCGCCAGCAGTTTTTTATGGTGTCATAAATTAAGTTAAATTAAGCGGCTTAAGCGGATGAGGGGGGAAAGGAAAGGGCCTGAGGCTGTAAGGAATGGTGGGAGTTGAAGTCCAAAACACCCGGCGGGAGGGCCAAAGTTTGCCCAGGTGTCAAAGGGATGACTTCATGACTTCTTGGTTGGGCCCAAGGGGGAAAAGGAAGGGGCCTGAGGCCAGGAATGGTGGGAGTTGAAGCCCAAAACACCGGCAGGGCCCAAGCTTGCCCATGCCTGCTACAATCCTATATGGCCACAGACCAGGCATGGGCCAAATTCAGCCTTCCTTCCAAGTGTTTTGGTCTTCAACTCCTACCTGCTGTTAGGAATGGTGGGAGTTTTAGTGCAAAACACTTGGAGGGAAGGCCGAAGTTGGCCCATGCCTACCATAGATGGTTTGCTGGAGGAGCCTACCAAATGCACTCTGAAAAGATAATGTTCCCAGTGGCATGCTGTGACCACCAAGCCTGAATGTAGCAGTATAATGCTGCTAGGTGGTTAGCATCTGAATCCGCCTTGGAGGCCAGAACAGGTTGCAGGCTGCAGCCCCTGCCCTGGAGCGAGCGACAAGTGCTCATGATGTGGTATGTACGAGAGCAGCCGAGGCTGTAGCCACCAAGGCCCAGGAGATGCGATGGCATTTCCTTGGAAGCCAGTGCTCACCCTGACTCTGTTAACAAGGCGTGTGCAGCAGACTGTGCAGGCCGTTCCTCATGGCCTCCTCCTCCTCCTCCTCCTCTGCCGAGTTCCCTCCCCTCCCCCTCGCCTCCCACACCGCTTTTTGATTTCTCCAAAGGCCGCAATGTGTGCCATGCTCACCCCTGCGCACATTAAATAGTGGTAAAGGCAAGCTGTGCCTGGCCTTCGAGGCCAAGAGCAAAAGGGAGACACTTGACATTGCCAGCTGAGCGAGCGCAGCCATTAAAATGGCAAAGTCGGAGCAGAGAGGGAGCAATTAGACCGGCTCCTGATGCTCACGCCGAAGGAATTCTCCAGCTGTAAAATGTCCTGAGCAGAAGAAGCAGAAGCAGAAGCAGAAGCAGAAGAAGAAGAGGAAGAGGAAGAGGAAGCGGAAGAGGAAGAAGAAGCAGAAGCAGAAGAAGAAGAAAAAGAGGAAGAGGAAGCGGAAGAGGAAGAAGAAGCAGAAGCAGAAGAAGAAGAAGAAGAAGAAGCGGAAGCAGAAGCAGAAGCAGAAGAAGAAGAAGAAGAAGAAGTAGAAGAAGAGGAAGCAGAAGCAGAAGCAGAAGAAGATGAGGAAGAGGAAGCGGAAGCGGAAGAGGAAGAAGAAGCAGAAGCAGAAGAAGAAGAGGTAGAGGAAGAGGAAGCGGAAGAGGAAGAAGAAGCAGAAGCAGAAGCAGAAGAAGAAGAAGAAGAAGAAGAAGAAGAGGAAGCGGAAGCGGAAGAGGAAGAAGAAGCAGAAGCAGAAGAAGAAGAAGAAGCGGAAGCGGAAGCAGAAGAAGAAGAAGAAGAAGAAGAAGAAGAAGAAGAAGAAGAAGAGGAAGCAGAAGCAGAAGCAGAAGAGGAAGCGGAAGCGGAAGAGGAAGAAGAAGCAGAAGCAGAAGAAGAAGAAGAAGAGGAAGCGGAAGCAGAAGCAGAAGCAGATGAGGAAGAGGAAGCGGAAGCGGAAGAGGAAGAAGAAGCAGAAGAAGAAGAGGAAGAGGAAGCGGAAGAGGAAGAAGAAGCAGAAGCAGAAGCAGAAGAAGAAGAAGAAGAAGAAGAAGAAGAAGAGGAAGCGGAAGCGGAAGCGGAAGAAGAAGAAGAAGAAGAAGAAGAAGAAGAAGAAGAAGAAGAAGAAGAAGAAGAAGAAGAAGAGGAGGAGGAGGAAGAAGAAGAGGAAGAAGAAACAGAAGCCTGTTGACTAGAAGGAGGACAATACCCAAAATGTGGGCATAAAGGAAACACCAGAATGAGACTCAGTGTGGCTTGCTCCAAAATAGAAAGGATTAAAAGAGGTTGGTTCTCTCCAAATGTGCCCCAGACACATACATGTGATTTCAGCTCCACTGAAGCATGGGTTGAGGTTCCCAGTATGTCTGGCTGCAATTCAGAATAAGACAGGGCAAGGTGAAGGCAAAGACCAGAGGCTGCATTCCCTTTGGTTGAGAGTCTGTGCTCTCAACCCGACGTAGTGTGCTGTTTGCCATTGCTCCCGATTGGTTTCCAGGTCTTTGCTTAGGTTGAAGTTCGTGGCTGTTCTTTGGTGGATCCGTGGAGGAAAGGGATGTGAGTAGGGCCCTTAGATTGATGGGTGCTCATGACTTTACTCTTGCCAGCCTGAGCCTGGGGAGGGCAATGGCTCTGGGCTCGCAAAATAATGTGTGGCAATAGGTGTTGTGGTGTGTGTATATATACATGTGCTTGTGCAACTTGCAGATACAAGCCAAAATTCACCTGTGGAAGGGAGATGAATTAGGCTTCTGTAGGAACCAGCAACACCTTTCCTTGCCCACAGGTTTTGGGTCTTTTGGGGTCTCAGGGTTTTTAATAAAAACATGAAAGGATTGGTCCAAGGAGAGCCCTCTATTTTGGATCAGGCTATGGTGCAGCTGGTTAGTAGCCAGCTGCAATAAATTACTACTCCCCGAGGTCATGGGATCAAAGCCCACGTTGGATTGAGCTCCCAACCGGTAATAGCCCAGCTCGCTGCCCACCTAAGCAGCTCGAAAAACAGTTGCATCTGTTGAGTAGAAAATTCTAGGCACCGCTTAATGTGGGGAGGCTAATTTAACTAATTTACAACACCATAAAACCTTCCAGCAGCGGGCAGAAAGGAATGAGGAAGTACTCCATCAAGGACTCAGTGTCACAAGTGGACGGTGAAGCAGCAGCTCCCCCTGTGGCCAGAATTGAGCATACCCTCATGAAGCTGGAAAATGTGAAATTGCCTCTGTGTCTGTCTATATGTTGTATGTCTAAGAATGGAACTGAATGTTTGCCATGTGTATGTGCATTGTGATCCGCCCTGAGTCTCCTTCGGGACTCCCGGTGTTTTGGACTTCAGCTCCAGGAGACCTGCAGGGCGGGCCAAAGTCCAGAGAGGAAGGGACCTTTGCTCAACTGCGTGGGAATGAGGGTTGAGTAAGGACTGAGTGAGGATTGAATTCCCAAGCGCTGCTTGGCGGTGCCTGCGTTCTCTCACAAATAGAGCAGAAGTGCCATCCATTTCTAGAACCTGATTAACATTTCCATTGTTGCGTGACTGTTTGAAAGAAGGAGCAGCTAAACGAGTCAGTCAGATTGTGCTAATCTGCATGTTAATGAAGCCCATAGAGCACAGGCCATGGAGCACAGGGGGAGCGGAGAGTGTGCGTGTGTGCATGCGGTGCAGGCAGCCTCTCTCGACACATTAAGGGGACTTTGGAGAAGAGAAGAGGAGCCAGGTTCAGGCGCACAGGTGGAGGCGAGATGGGCAGCCCGGAGAGGAGAGACTGCTTTTCGGCATGGGGAGCGGCTTGATGGAAGAGCCAGGCGAGCGCCGTCCTATTCTGGAAATACGACCCAAACCTCTCACTCAGGAGGCAGAGGACATTTAAAGGGAGTTGTTATTCCATGATCCACACTTTGAAAATTTATCTGAATGACAATGCTGTGGTTGTGAAAAATCATCACCGTCTCACACAAATGAATTTTTTTCCAGTTGCCAATTCATTTTGAACAGAAAATGCCTATATACTTCTCCCCAATAACGTATTTATTTACCAATTTTGCAATCTCCGGTTTTAAGGACTCATCCAATCAACACGTTCCATGCTTCCTAGAGATCCACTGAATTAGTTGTTGAACGGCGAGGCTCCCAGGGATCACTCACTACAGCATTTCTCAACCTGGGGGTCGGGACCCCTGGGGGAGGGGTCACGAGGGCGGTGTCGCCAAAGACTGTCAATTCCTCCCAAATCCTTCCAATATTTTCTGTTTGTCATGGGAATTCTGTATGCCAAGATTGGTTCAATTCCATCATTGGTGGAGTTCAGAATGCCCTTTGATTGTATATAAATTGAACTATAAATCCAGCAACTGCAACTCCCAAATGTCAAGGTCTATTTTCCGCAAAGTCCACCAGTATTCACATTTGGGCACATTAGTATTTGTGCCAAGTTTGGTCCAGATTCATCACTGTTTGAGCCCACAGTCCTCTGGATGTAGCTGAACTACAACTCCCAATCTCAAGGTCAATGCCCACCAAACCCTTCCAGTATTTTCTGTCATGAGAGTTCTCTGGGACAAGTTTGGTTCAGTTCCATCATTGATGGAGTTCAGAATGCTCTTTGATTGTAGCTGAATTATAAAACCCAGCAACTACAGCTCCCAAATGACAAAATCAACCTCACCAGTATTCAAATTTGGGCATATTGGATAGGTTCCAAACTTGGTCCAGTGAATGAAAATATAGTAGAGTCTCACTTATCCAAGACTTGCTTATCCAAGGTTCTGGATTATCCAAGGCATTTTTGTAGTCAATGTTTTCAATATATTGTGATATTTTGGTGCTAAATTCATAAACACAGAAATTACAACATAACATTACTGCGTATTGAACTACTTTTTCGGTCAAATTTGTTGTATAACATGACGTTTTGGTGCTTAATTTGTAAAATCATAACCTAATTTGATGTTTAATAGGCTTTTCCTTAATCCCTCCTTATTATCCAAGATATTCGCTTATCCAAGGTTCTGCCAGCCTGTTTAGCTTGGATAAGTGAGACTGTACTGTACATCCTGCATCTGAGACATTGACATTACGATTCATAACAGGAGCAAAATGATAGCTATGGAGCAGCAACAAAAATACCGTTATGGTGGGGGGGTCACCACAACATGAGGAACGGTCTTAAGGGGTGGCGGCATGAGGTCGCGGAATTAGGACACCCACTGGGTGACCTCAGCACTGGCCACTTCTCTCCAGGATGAGGTGTTGCCTTTGGTTGGACCAGCTGACCACTGCTCCGTCCGCCAAACCGTGGCCTTGTCAGTGGTGCCTGAGACACAGGCTTCCGCCTTCTCACATGGGCCAGACTTGTGTGAGGAGGGGTCTTGCCGGGGGTGGTGGCAGGGCCAGGCTCGCTCCCGGCCGGGCCAAGGAAAGCCTCCCCCACCAAGAGTGACTGACGGAAGAGGCTAATTTGCTCAGTTAGTGGTCCGGGGCTGCCGACAGGTAGCGTGGTTTCTCCAGGTGCCTCCTAATTGGCAAGCTGCCTTGCTGCCTGGTGTCGTGTCCACTTGCAACACTGGTTACAGCTTTTCAGTAATGTAAAGGTCAGCAGGGGAGAGCGAAACCCAAAGGAGTGTCAGGATCTGGGTGATGATTGGGGTCGGGGTCGGCGGGGGGGGAGCAGGAGGGGAAGAGAAGCCCCAGCCGTCATTTGATGGATCTCGCAGCACTTCTGCCCCTGAGCAGCGGTGTCACCAGGCGAGATTGATTTCCACCAGGCGCTGAGCAGCCTCGATTGATGCTCGTTCCCCTCCTTTGTGTTGGCCATGGCAGGCAGCAAGAGGCCCTGCGCGGTTGTCATGGCAACGGTGTACTACCAAGCCATACAGCAAAGGGAGGTGTTCTCCGTATCCCCCATCCCCAACACGCCCCCCCCACGCACACACACGCAAACACACTGCCAGTGCACTGTGAGCCCCCTCTGAGGCCTTGCCCTCTTTCTTCCCGTGCCCCAGCGCAGATCTGGGTCTGACCAGGTGAAGCCCCTACGTCTGGGCGAGGTGGAGCATTTCCCTCTTTGAAGCCGAAAGGAAGCGCTGTCACCGCCAGAGGGGAATATGCCTGGGGAGTTCTCAAAGAAGTGCAAAGGCACGGCTTTAGGAAGAACAGCGATAAGGGACGGGCGGCCAGGCTGGGGCCAGGGCTCACGTGCTGCCACATCCTGTTTCTTCTCAGCAACTAGGACAGTAGAGTCCTGGTTAACCAACTTCTGGTTATCCGACCTTCCGTATTATCCGACATGCCAGGCCTTTTGGAGGCACCCCATGCACGTTGCTAGGCAGCAATGCGCACAGGGCACTTCCCTGAACCAGCTTGCCAGGAGGGATCATAGGGCCTCCCTATTATCCATCAGTTCCGGTTATTCGACATTCGGCCCACCCATTTATGTCGAATAACCGGAACTCTAATGTATATCCAATAGCTTTACTTAGGCAATCCCTCGTTGTCCAAGTATGATGGTCCTCCAAGTGTAGTGTCGTGGCAGTGAATACTTAGGGCCGAACAGGTCTATTCTTGACCCACATGTTCTTCCACAGTGAGGGCATCCGTTTCCAGACAGAAGGCGGTCCCAACAAGGATTGGTTTGATGCACCTTCTTCCATTCATGCCTCTTCACATTCCGCAGCACTGCTGGTCACAGCTGACCTCCAGCTAGAGCACTCAAGGGCCAGGGCTTCCCAGTTCTCTCTCGGTGTCTATGCTAGTTTTAAAAGTTAGCTTTAAGCTCATCTTTCAATCTTTTTCTTGATATTCAATGAGAGGCCGAGCTTCTTGTATGCTTTTGCAAAGGTGTTTAGAGTGGTTTGCAAGTCTTCTTTTGAATGCGCACAGACTACGTTATCATCGGCATATTGAGAGTTCTAGAACAGACGTTGTAGGTCTTCTTCTGAATGCGCACAGACTACGTTATCATCGGCATATTGAGAGTTCTAGAACAGACGTTGTAGGTCTTCTTCTGAATGCGCACAGACTACGTTATCATCATCATATTGGAGTTCTATAACAGACGTTGTTGTGACCTTGGTTTTGGTCTGCGGAGATTAACTAGCTTGCCATCTGTCCAATAGATCACTTCCACTCCAATGGGAAGCTTCCCATAAACAAGATGAAGTATCATGCTGATGAAGATGGAAAATAATAATACATGGCATTGTGTTTCTAATACAGGCATGGACCAACTTCGGCCCTCCCTCCAGGTGTTTTGGACGGCAACTCCCACAATTCCTAAGAGCCGGTATAGATTAGTGGAAAGGAAGAGAGGCCAAAGGGAAGGATTTGCAATTATGAAGACAAACATATGCAAGTATATCTCTATATATGTTGAGTTCATGAATAGCAAGTGGCCAATAATATATGCAAAGAATGGAGCAAATCATACTGAGAACCGTTTTGACAGTTCTTATGGTCCAATACCAGTGTCTCCCAATATATTGCGCCTCATGCACCCTTATTCTATTTTTTCCCCACAGTTTCCTTACCCTGCCAGCTTGGAAAACCATCCGCGACAGGATGCCAAGATCTGTTTCAGGTTTCCATGGCAACTAACCTCTTACGATAAGGGACCGAGTGTGTGCAGAGTCGCGCCACATGAATCACCTTCACCGACAGGCAAAAGGCGAAAGGCCTGGGTGGGCAAAGCGGGCGTGCGGAGAGTGGGCCTGTGTGTCCACTCAGGGGTCTCCGTATGTCGGTGGGAGGAGCACGTGTGGCCCCTTTTGTCCAAGTCACTGGTCCTTAAACTGTGAGTCCCAACACCAAAAACTCTTTCGCTCAATGTTGGGATCATGAAAAAGTTGGCCCGTGGCCACAGTAAAAGGTTTCTGAACAACACACATTTTAGCAAATCTGTAAGCAGCAACAACAACATGCAGTGTTTATAGAGAAGTCGGCAAAAGATGCTTCAGTTGGACTCCACGGATAGTAAGCAAGACCCGTTTCCAGGTGTGAGGTCGAGTGTAGAGCTTTGGACTACGGATCAGGAGGGTCCGTGCCTGGCAGGCGTCCTGCTAACAGCCCAAAGTTTCAGATTAGAGGAAACACTCACCAGGGTGAAGGCAAGCGGCAATTTCTCCCCCATCCAAACGCTGTATGTGAGAAGTTGCAACTCTGCAGCGCAGATGGCATTCGCCTTTCAGAGGAAGATAATTGGTTGTCTTTTGAAATAGTCCCAAATTAGGATTGTTGTTGTTGTGTGCCTTCAAGTCCTTTCAGACTTAGGTCAACCCTAAGTCTAAAGTTTAGGGCAGGGACCAAGTAAAGGACCTTGGGGGGCTGCAGCCTTGGTTTGAGGATCCCTGCGAGTCTGGACGGAACCGGCCTGAAAAAGAGTGACCACATCTCTATCCCAGTGAAGCTTGCCCATGGCCCCCGCCTGCCCGCCTGCCGGCCTTCCCCATCACTCTCTTTTCAGCCTTTCTGGCCCTTTCCTCCTTTGCAGATCTGATCCCCTCCCCTCCCCAACCCCCAACCCCCCCCCCCCCACACACACACACACACACACACACACTTTTGGGCTTTTTTTAAATAGCACAAGCTATTTACCTTCATTAAGTGATGCAGAAGGAAAAGAGCAGCTGCCTACTCTAGGTCTGTGAAAATACTGCACGCTGCTAGATTCATAAAACAACTGATTAAAGACAATGTAATTAATTACTCCTTGATGAAATAGTCGAAATTATAATTAAAAACGAAGTGTGCTGGCAGAATCTTACTTTCCTTAATTACATCATTTCTATAAAGATAGTATAGGAACAAATAGGCTGCAATCAGGCCTCCTGTGCCTTTCTCCATGGTGCTCTCTCCTGAGATAGAAGGAAGGGTTCAGGCGCCTGAGATACTTATTCCTCCACATCCCCACCCAACACCATATAATTCGCTGCATGGGAGAGATATGATATAATTCGGGTTAGGGTTATGTGCTTCATTGTGAGGAAATGCCTCCGAGGTCACCCAGCACCATATATTTGGCTGCATGGGAGAGATATAATATAATTCGGGTTAGGGTTATGTGCTTCATTGTGAGGAAATGCCTCCGAGGTCACCCAGCACCATATATTTGGCTGCATGGGAGAGATATAATATAATTCGGGTTAGGGTTATGTGCTTCATTGTGAGGAAATGCCTCCGAGGTCACCCAGCACCATATATTTGGCTGCATGGGAGAGATATAATATAATTCGGGTTAGGGTTATGTGCTTCATTGTGAGGAAATGCCTCCGAGGTCACCCAACACCATATAATTCGCTGCATGGGAGAGATATGATATAATTCGGGTTAGGGTTATGTGCTTCATTGTGAGGAAATGCCTCCGAGGTCACCCAACACCATATAATTCGCTGCATGGGAGAGATATGATATAATTCGGGTTAGGGTTCTGTGCTTCATTGTGAGGAAATGCCTCCTAGGTCACCCAGCACCATATAATTCGCTGCATGGGAGAGATATGATATAATTCGGGTTAGGGTTATGTGCTTCATTGTGAGGAAATGCCTCCGAGGTCACCCAGCACCATATATTTGGCTGCATGGGAGAGATATAATATAATTCGGGTTAGGGTTATGTGCTTCATTGTGAGGAAATGCCTCCGAGGTCACCCAGCACCATATATTTGGCTGCATGGGAGAGATATGATATAATTCGGGTTAGGGTTATGTGCTTCATTGTGAGGAAATGCCTCCGAGGTCACCCAGCACCATATAATTCGCTGCATGGGAGAGATATAATATAATTCGGGTTAGGGTTATGTGCTTCATTGTGAGGAAATGCCTCCTAGGTCACCCAGCACCATATAATTCGCTGCATGGGAGAGATATGATATAATTCGGGTTAGGGTTATGTGCTTCATTGTGAGGAAATGCCTCCGAGGTCACCCAGCACCATATAATTCGCTGCATGGGAGAGATATAATATAATTCGGGTTAGGGTTATGTGCTTCATTGTGAGGAAATGCCTCCTAGGTCACCCAACACCATATAATTCGCTGCATGGGAGAGATATGATATAATTCGGGTTAGGGTTATGTGCTTCATTGTGAGGAAATGCCTCCTAGGTCACCCAACACCATATAATTCGCTGCATGGGAGAGATATGATATAATTCGGGTTAGGGTTATGTGCTTCATTGTGAGGAAATGCCTCCGAGGTCACCCAGCACCATATAATTCGCTGCATGGGAGAGATATGATATAATTCGGGTTAGGGTTATGTGCTTCATTGTGAGGAAATGCCTCCGAGGTCACCCAGCACCATATATTTGGCTGCATGGGAGAGATATAATATAATTCGGGTTAGGGTTATGTGCTTCATTGTGAGGAAATGCCTCCGAGGTCACCCAGCACCATATATTTGGCTGCATGGGAGAGATATAATATAATTCGGGTTAGGGTTATGTGCTTCATTGTGAGGAAATGCCTCCGAGGTCACCCAGCACCATATATTTGGCTGCATGGGAGAGATATAATATAATTCGGGTTAGGGTTATGTGCTTCATTGTGAGGAAATGCCTCCGAGGTCACCCAACACCATATAATTCGCTGCATGGGAGAGATATGATATAATTCGGGTTAGGGTTATGTGCTTCATTGTGAGGAAATGCCTCCGAGGTCACCCAACACCATATAATTCGCTGCATGGGAGAGATATGATATAATTCGGGTTAGGGTTATGTGCTTCATTGTGAGGAAATGCCTCCGAGGTCACCCAACACCATATAATTCGCTGCATGGGAGAGATATAATATAATTCGGGTTAGGGTTATGTGCTTCATTGTGAGGAAATGCCTCCGAGGTCACCCAGCACCATATAATTCGCTGCATGGGAGAGATATGATATAATTCGGGTTAGGGTTATGTGCTTCATTGTGAGGAAATGCCTCCTAGGTCACCCAACACCATATAATTCGCTGCATGGGAGAGATATGATATAATTCGGGTTAGGGTTATGTGCTTCATTGTGAGGAAATGCCTCCGAGGTCACCCAACACCATATAATTCGCTGCATGGGAGAGATATAATATAATTCGGGTTAGGGTTATGTGCTTCATTGTGAGGAAATGCCTCCTAGGTCACCCAACACCATATAATTCGCTGCATGGGAGAGATATAATATAATTCGGGTTAGGGTTATGTGCTTCATTGTGAGGAAATGCCTCCGAGGTCACCCAACACCATATAATTCGCTGCATGGGAGAGATATGATATAATTCGGGTTAGGGTTATGTGCTTCATTGTGAGGAAATGCCTCCTAGGTCACCCAGCACCATATAATTCGCTGCATAGGAGAGATATAATATAATTCGGGTTAGGGTTATGTGCTTCATTGTGAGGAAATGCCTCCTAGGTCACCCAACACCATATATTTGGCTGCATAGGAGAGATATGATATAATTCGGGTTAGGGTTATGTGCTTCATTGTGAGGAAATGCCTCCGAGGTCACCCAGCACCATATATTTGGCTGCATGGGAGAGATATAATATAATTCGGGTTAGGGTTATGTGCTTCATTGTGAGGAAATGCCTCCTAGGTCACCCAGCACCATATATTTGGCTGCATGGGAGAGATATAATATAATTCGGGTTAGGGTTATGTGCTTCATTGTGAGGAAATGCCTCCGAGGTCACCCAACACCATATAATTCGCTGCATGGGAGAGATATGATATAATTCGGGTTAGGGTTATGTGCTTCATTGTGAGGAAATGCCTCCTAGGTCACCCAGCACCATATATTTGGCTGCATGGGAGAGATATAATATAATTCGGGTTAGGGTTATGTGCTTCATTGTGAGGAAATGCCTCCTAGGTCACCCAGCACCATATATTTGGCTGCATGGGAGAGATATAATATAATTCGGGTTAGGGTTATGTGCTTCATTGTGAGGAAATGCCTCCTAGGTCACCCAGCACCATATATTTGGCTGCATGGGAGAGATATAATATAATTCGGGTTAGGGTTATGTGCTTCATTGTGAGGAAATGCCTCCGAGGTCACCCAGCACCATATATTTGGCTGCATGGGAGAGATATAATATAATTCGGGTTAGGGTTATGTGCTTCATTGTGAGGAAATGCCTCCTAGGTCACCCAGCACCATATATTTGGCTGCATGGGAGAGATATAATATAATTCGGGTTAGGGTTATGTGCTTCATTGTGAGGAAATGCCTCCTAGGTCACCCAGCACCATATATTTGGCTGCATGGGAGAGATATAATATAATTCGGGTTAGGGTTATGTGCTTCATTGTGAGGAAATGCCTCCTAGGTCACCCAGCACCATATATTTGGCTGCATGGGAGAGATATAATATAATTCGGGTTAGGGTTATGTGCTTCATTGTGAGGAAATGCCTCCTAGGTCACCCAGCACCATATATTTGGCTGCATGGGAGAGATATAATATAATTCGGGTTAGGGTTATGTGCTTCATTGTGAGGAAATGCCTCCTAGGTCACCCAGCACCATATATTTGGCTGCATGGGAGAGATATAATATAATTCGGGTTAGGGTTATGTGCTTCATTGTGAGGAAATGCCTCCTAGGTCACCCAGCACCATATATTTGGCTGCATGGGAGAGATATAATATAATTCGGGTTAGGGTTATGTGCTTCATTGTGAGGAAATGCCTCCGAGGTCACCCAGCACCATATATTTGGCTGCATGGGAGAGATATAATATAATTCGGGTTAGGGTTATGTGCTTCATTGTGAGGAAATGCCTCCTAGGTCACCCAGCACCATATATTTGGCTGCATGGGAGAGATATAATATAATTCGGGTTAGGGTTATGTGCTTCATTGTGAGGAAATGCCTCCTAGGTCACCCAGCACCATATATTTGGCTGCATGGGAGATATATAATATAATTCGGGTTAGGGTTATGTGCTTCATTGTGAGGAAATGCCTCCTAGGTCACCCAGCACCATATATTTGGCTGCATGGGAGAGATATAATATAATTCGGGTTAGGGTTATGTGCTTCATTGTGAGGAAATGCCTCCTAGGTCAAAAGCCCCCCAAGAGGTGGTCTGGACACATGGGTGGGCTTTCTCTACAGCAGCATTTCAACCGTCGGTCTCCTCGACACCAGGCACTTAATCCAGGGCAGTTTGCTTCAGACCAGTTCCAGATCCACCGGGATAGTGCCACTCCCATCAAACCAAATACTCTGTGGTGCTATGTCAGTGTCCAGCCAGTCCAGCCGGGCCAAGGCTGTCACTCTTGGATGGCCGTGGCCTTCATGGTGTCTGCTGGGGTCGTAAAGGGGAGCTCACACAATCCAAGGAGAGGGTAGAGAGGTCTCAGCAGATACAACCAAATGGCCAGCTGACCTTGGAGGTGTCTATGGACAACGCCGACTCTTCAGCTTAGAAATGGAGATGAGCACCAACCCCCAGACTCAAACTCAACAAGACTTAATGTCAGGTAAAACCTGTACCTTTACTTAATTTAGTCCAAAAAGGTGAGCATTAGAATTGAGTAAATAAGGTATTTCATTGTACAAGCTTTCAGGATTGTGTGATTCATCCTCTTCTGCTGTTTCTGTTGGTTTTAGCAGACACTCCTTATTTTAGATTTTTAATCATTTAATTTAGATACATTTAACCATTTATGCAAATTGTTAGGTGCGCTGAACTGCTATGCGAAAGAGTTAAAACAATGCAGTCAAACCAAGGGCAGGACTACACATGGAACTGGGTTTTGGCAGGAAAGCCATTTCTGAACAATCCACCTGAGAAAAGTTAATTCTTGATTTGTGCAAGTTAGTCTTTTTTATCCCCCAAAAGGCTCAGGTTCACTCCTTGCGCTTTTGTTCTTTGTCAAGGTTACTAACAGGGCAGCCAGTGGTTAATTGCATAGTGCTGTAATATAAAGTGGTATAATTATAATAATTATAGGAGCACATATTGGGAATTCTCATTTCCAGGTTGATGGCATTCTTGGTTGTTGTTGTTGGGTTTTTTTCAGCAGTTGGCTGTGTTTTCCGCAAGTCTAAAGCTGTCAACAACAAGAGAGTAGTGTGGGATGTAACACTAGCCCTACTTTAATGAGCTTAAGCGGCTGCGGGGGAAAAGGAAGGGGCCCGAGGCCAGGAATGGTGGGAGTTGGAGTCCAAAACACCTGGAGGGAGGGCCAAAGTTGGCCCAGGCCTGGAATATAGGGAATAAAATGCTGTAGAATATCAATAGGGGCATGAAGACCAGCAAGGAGCGATGATGTTCTTGGATGCAGAGAAGGCATTTGATAACATTCATTGGACTTTTATAGATAGGCTGTTAGGAATGGTGGGAGTTGGAATCCAAAACACCTGGAGAGAAGGCCAAAGTTGGCCCAGGCCTGGAATATATGGAATAAAATGCTGTAGAATATCGATAGGGGCATGAAGACCACAAGGAGCGATGATGTTCTTGGATGCAGAGAAGGCATTTGATAACATTCATTGGACTTTTATAGTTAGGAATGATGGGAGTTGGGCTTACCTCTCTAGCAAGGTCAGCTTGGAACTCCTGCTTTGAAGGGTCCGTTATTTCCAAATTTCTCCAAATTTTCCTACTTTTCTCATTCTGTGTTGGCTTCCCTTCCCTGGTTCTTCCTTCCCTTCTGCCTGAGAAATCGCTTCCGTCTCTGCCTTTGCTGCTCCCTCTGGCGCCTTGTCGATGGTTCATTATTTCTTGGCATCTTCACTTTTTTTCTGTGCTGATTATTCCTTGTCCTCTTCCAACTTGTCCCTCTTAAAGCTGATTATTAATCAGGGAGGAGAGGGGATGGGGGAGGATCATTTTGCCGCCGTCTCCCCGAACGGCAAAGCACACCCTACGGAAAACCAAAATGAGGACCAATATTATAGCATTTCTAGAAACAAAGCAAAGTAGACAACCCTTAACACAAACTGGTGTTCCTCATTTACTGTCCTGATTTTAGAGGTGTTTAATACTGGGAGCCAGATTGTGTTTGTTTTCATGGTTTCCTCCTTTCCGTTGAAGTTGTCCACCTGCTTCTTGTGGATTTCAATGGCTTCTCCATGTAGTCTGACATAGTCTTTGGAGCATGAAGAGAAAGTCAGCTGCCTCTATAACCTAGCATCCAGAAATGTCAACAACAGGTATACTACCACCAGAGATACTCCTCCCCCCTTCCCCCCCCCCCCCCCCGGGGCCTCCCTGCACCTGGAATTGTCAGGACTTCACACTTACCTGGCAGCACAGATGGCGAAGCGAGGCAGCCGCGGGAACAAGGAGCTTATAATTATCTGAACATAATGAAGGATTTCATTAAACGCCCTCCGGGGAGAGAATGAGCACAAGAAATCTGCGCAAGAGCCCGTTCCTAACCCTCCAGATGCACATTCTTTGCCACTCAGGCTAACTCCAGAAAACGAGAAGGAGACCATCTCCCTTCACTTGGGAAGTGGGAGAAGCAATGGCAGCGAGATACGTAGCTGTGAGTTTGCCAGCTGTGCTCACGTCCCCTGTAGCCACCACAAGACACTCTTCGGCCCTTCCTTTTCAATGGACTCTGCAGACCATGGCCATTACCGATAGGCTGATCGAATTAGAGGCACCGGAGCTCACCAAGACATCAGTTGGGTTGCAAAAGGCTCAGCCGTGATTGCCTGTCAAGTGAAATCTCTGGAGACGTGAAATTGCATAGACTCGTGTCCTTGGATGCCATTTGGTTCACTGTGCTGTGCATCGTCTAGTAATATATGAATAAGGAGGGTGAGAGGGCAAGGACCATAACATCATAGACCAGACCTGGGCCGACTTGGGCCCTCCCTCCAGGCGTTTTGGACTCCAACTCCCACAATTCCTAACAGCCTGAGGCCCTTCTTTTCCAGCAGTCGGGATGAGCACCCGACCGACCATCGAGCCCAGCTCACTGTTTACCTAAGCAGTTCGAAAACAGCTTAGAGCTGTAAGTAGAGAAATTAAGTACAGCTAGTTAAGCAGGGGAAGGTATTTTACGACACCATAAAAATAAGACCAGAAATGCCGGCGACCAAAAGGAAGGTGGAAGGAGGAAGTCCTGATGGCCCTTCGTCATAGAGAACGGAGCAACAGCACCCCCTGTGGATGAATCCAAGCACAACCTCCAAGGCATTGAAACTGGACTTTGACACAACATACCTCCTTTCTGTCTGATCTGTTCTGTCCTGTCTGTCCAAATGGCATTGAATGATTGCCATGTATGTGTATTGTGATCTGCCCTGAGTCCCCTTGGAGAGATAGTAGGATGGAATATAAATAAAGTATTATTATTATTATTATTATTATTATTATTATTATTATTATTATCCCCCTTAGCTGCTTAAGCGGAAAGGAAAGTAAAAAAAGGAAAGGGCCTGAGGCTGTGAGGAATAGTGGGAGTTGAAGTCCAAAATGCCTGGAGGGAGGGCCGAAGTTGGCCCATGCCTGCTCTAGAATACCCCTAAAATCAAAACAATCCTCTCCTCAAGGCAGAGCATTTTAACAACAGTCCAAATGGGTGTTCTGGACTCAATCCTGAGCCTGGAAACCCACATTTAGGCAACAGTCAGGAACACATCTGCACTGCTAAGGTTAGTACACCACGACCCTGACATGTCTCCATAGCGTTTTATGAAATGAATGAGAAAGGCGCTTCGGGAATGGGGCTTGCATTTAAGAAAGTGTGAAGCCAAGGCACTGGCTGGTGATGTCAAGGGAGTCAGCGCATGCAGAGCGCATGGAGCAATGGCAGGGGCCTGAGGCAGGCCGCAACTTGAACAGGGACCTGCCCCTTCCTTTTAGGACAACCGCTTTGATGGATCCAGCTGAAGGCGGGGTTTGTGTCACTGCGCCGTTGGCCACCCACGCGCCATGCGCCCACCACCGCCTCTGTCCCGCTGCCTTGTCCCCTCGCCTCTTCTCCCCATCCCTCTGGTTCTGTACAGACGGCGGTCAAGGGCACTTGTTTTGGAAGAGTCAAGCATCACTGCTCGAGATGGAACGGGGACGATTTTGGCACCATCGTGGTGGAAGCAGACCCGGAGGGAGATGCTCTGGTTTAACCATCTGGAAAACTGGAGCTTCATGAGGAACACACATTATTATTATTATTATTATTATTATTATTATTATTATTATTATTATTATTATTATTATTATATATACATAGCCACTTTGAGTCTCCTTCGGGAGAGAGAAAGCAGGGAATAATAATAATAATAATAATAATAATAATAATAATAATAATAATAACAACAACAACAAATATAACAATAATATCTACATAGCCATTTTGAATCTCCTTCTCGAGAGAGAAAGCAGGGTATAAGTAGTAGTAGTAGTAGTAGTAGTAGTAGTAGTAATAATAATAATAATAATAATAATAATAATAATAATAATATGGCCATTAAGAAATGGCGTAACATATGACCAAACTGATGTGACCTAACATCCAAAATTAATCAAGGCCCTTTTCAGATAACCCGGGCATCGCTGGGTACCCAAGCTAATAATAAGAAATAATTCTATGTTGTAACAAATTTAATCTCGACCATGAGATTTTAACAAGTCATTTTGTGAAAAGTTAAACTTCTCAAACTACCCTGTAAAAAGAATCTGCTTCTCCGCCTCCCTTCTCTCTCTCTCTCTCTCTCTCTCTCTCTCTCGCTCTCTCTCTCTCTCTCTTTCTTTCACACACACACACACACACACACACACACACAGGCCAGCTTGCTGTGATGCCAGGGAGTGTGGTATGCAATCATTCCCCTTTGGTTTCTCCCTCACCACTGGCCAAGCAGAAGAGAAAAATGATTTTGATGATTTACAGCACCTCAAAAAAGCCTGGAAAAAGGCAAAGTAAATAATAAATCAAAACCAGGAAAGGGAGCAAGGAGGCATCCATCTTTCATGAGCGCTACTCGCTGCTGCGTGTACAGAAACAAATGCTCCGTCCAAAGTTGCCGCGGCTGCTCAAACTTCTCTCCGCCAGCTGGTTGTTGGGTTCACATCCATGGACGTGTGGAAATCCAGGCTGGATGCCTTGCCTTCGTTTTCCCACCAGCCGTAAGAAGTAAGTGAAATCAAATCTGGAGAACAAGAATCCCTATGAGGAGCGGCTTAAAGAGCTGGGAATGCTTAGCCTGCAGAAGAGAAGGCAGAGAGAGACATGATGAGGGCCATGGATCAAGATGTGAGAGAGGGGAAGCCATAGGGAGGAAGACCTTCCTGACTGTGAGAGCTGTTCAGCAGTGGAACTCTCTGCCTCAGAGTCCGGTGAAGGCTCATTTGAAGGCTTTCAAGCAGGCCATCTTTTGGGGCTGCATCTTGGCAGAATGCGGTTGGACTGGATGGCCTGGTGACGACAACATCCGTGCTTTGTCATGCATAGAACACGGTTTTGGCGTGCTTGTGGGGTACGGGGATATTCAGGTATGTGCAAGATTTGTAGGGCTTTCTTTCCACATGACTTTGGGGGAAGATATTCTGTGGGGAAAACCATTCCCAATGGAAGAAGACCATCAAGTTCGGAATCTGAAATTCCCCAACTGCCTAGAGCTTGAAAAAAGAGGAAAATGCCAGGCTTTCTCTAATGACTCAAAGGTTAAACTTAATTTGTTTTTGAACTTTGCTAGTGACTAGAAAAAATACCTCTTCACTTGTGTAATTAAAACAGCAATTTGGGTGTCTTTCTATATAGATTGTAGGCGAGGAGAAATCGCAAATCCATCCTGCGCCAATGGAAACAGGCGTCACCAGAGACATTGGTCCCAAATATTCAAAAGGAAAGGAACTTACGACCCTTCTACACTGCCATATAAAATCAAGACAGTGTAGACTCATATAATCTAATTTAAAGCAGATAATCTGGATTATCTGCTTCGATAATCCGGAATATATGGCAGCATATTAAAAACAGGGAGGTATTTTATGGCACCCATAAGGAAATGCCAGAAAAATGCCGGCAATTCGATCAAAGCTCTTCATCAGAGAGATGGCGCAACAGCGCCCCCTTGTGGCCGGAACCGAGCACAAGCCTCCCAGATGCCGAAGATGGGGAAAGCCTATGTTTGATGCATATGGTGGAATATAAATACTGCAAATAGTAAAATAATAAATATTTACATCACTGATGCAAGGATACTCATTTTTAATGATGATATATCAGCCTGAATGGTCTTTTCTTTTCCTTTGGGACACGTTTAGAACTTCCATGTGAGTAAATTTCACAGATCTTGTACAAAAATAGCAACACTAAATCAAGATATATTGTGGAATATTATCAGAGCAGACATGTATACTGATATCTGTATCTGTCGGAGAGGAAGAAAGAGAGAGGGAACATAAGCCACGTTGCCGAAACCTCAGGAAATCTGTGCATGTGCAGAGTTTTGAATAAAGTAATGAAGTTCTCAATGGAAATGGGGGTTCTGATAGAAAAAAATGCAACAGCAACAACAACAAGAAATGTGTTTGAGTGTGTTACTGGCTGCCACTGCTTTCCCAGATTGTCCAACTTGCGAAAAGCGGTGTGGAATCTCTCACCTGCCGGATGCTGGATTGCGCGTCCCACCTCTCCCGCCTTTGAGTGACGCCGGCCGGCCAGTCTGGTGGGCGTCCAGAGTCGGACGCATCTGGAGGGTCCCAGTTGCCCACCTGTTGCGGAAGGAGGACCACAGCCGGGAACGTCGCATGATCGCTCGGCAGTGCGTCTCGCTCTGATTAGAAAAAGCTGTGCGTCCTCCTGGAAGGACCATAAATCTGGCTCCTGCGTAAGGAATGTCCTGGATTTAAGTTGTAATTAGAACTTCTATTGATGGTGTGAAGTCTCATTTTTCACGTGAAGGCTGCTCATTGCTCCCAGTCAAGAAATCAATCTGCCGCTGTTGATGAGATGAGGCTGTCGGATTTGCGGAATGGATTGATTAGGGGAAGGTGTGGATCTGGGATGCCTTAACCCCTTGGCCACCCAGGCTCTGCCGGCAGAGGTGTCAATCAAGCGGTAGAGGCTGGAGAGACATCTCTCGGGAAGGCTTTGATTGGGTATTCCCGCCTGGCATAGGTCAGGCTGGGTGGCCATGCCTTGCCTTCCAACTCCCTCAGATTGGGGATGATGATGATGATGATTATATTTATATAATATTTATTTATAGTATATTTCTTTATACCCCGCAGATGGTATAGTAGAGAGGAAATGCAGCACAGAATCGGTAAAGAAGGCAGTACAAGAATATCTGGCTCATCTAAATGAATTCAAGTCCGTGCTGTGGTGCAGCTGGTTAGTAGCCAGCTGCAATAAATCACTACTGACCAAGAAGTCATGAGTTTGAAGCCTCCCCAGGTCAGAGTGAGCTCCTGACCATTTGCTGTTTGCTGTTGACCTATGCAGCTCCAAAGACAGTTGCATCTGTCAAGTAGGAAATTTAGGTACCGCTTTATGTGGGGAGGCTAATTTAACTAATTTACAACACCATAAAACCTTGCAGCAAAATACAGTAAGCAAAGTTGTGCGCTTGAATGATAAAAGCGTGATATGAGTCCATCCAGGTGCAGCTTCTTGTGTTTTTCTGGCCATTGCGGTCACTCCAAAATTCACTGGCCGAACGGTCTTGAGGACTCAACAGAGAGTGTCCTGCTGCGATTGGCAGCCTCGCCAACTCCCTGGCCAGCTTGCCTTTGCATAATCGAAGCCAACTCTTTGGAGCTTCTCGGCTCGGTGATGCTTCGTGCTCTCCTTTTACTCTGATTGACCCGCTGTTACTCTTTCAGCCCGGAGGCCTGACTCCGTGTTCCTTCCTGGCACCACCGTTCCCCTTAATTGAAAATAAAATCAGTTTGGGTTAAGTGCGCAGCTGCCCTGGATGCTCAGAACATTTCTTCACACGATTTGCCCAGCTTTCTCAATGGCTTCGGAGGGAACAGTTCAAAGTGTGGCTCTGGCCTGTTGTAATGAACACCAGACTATTAACAAAGGCACTTCTTCCCAGGAAGCGGATACTACTCACACACTCCGTGTTTGCAAAGATTGTATCATCTCTTCTCCGTTTGCCATGCACGGCTTCATCAACCGTCATGTTTCCTGAATGGTTCAAGGCTAAATCTCCAAGAAGCCATGCTGCGTTTGCTTTGGATTAAATAAAGTTGCTCTCACTTTGCCATGACTGTCGCTTGGAAGACCGAAACCAACCTGTTTTAACAAGTCCCAGGAGCCAAAAGGGTGGCCGAGAGCCCTGAAGACTCTGAGCAGCGGAAGAAAGAAACAGGGCCGAGAGAAAGAGCAAGGCTGCCTGTCATTAACCAGCCGTGACCATAAGCCTCGTGTTGAAGAAGCCTCCAGCCCAGCGGTCCTCACGCTTCTTGCTCAAGTTGAGAACTTCTTGCTCCAGAGTTTCCA
Organism: Anolis carolinensis; assembly: GCF_035594765.1. Classification (NCBI taxonomy): domain Eukaryota; kingdom Metazoa; phylum Chordata; class Lepidosauria; order Squamata; family Anolidae; genus Anolis; species Anolis carolinensis. The sequence goes on along the minus strand of NW_026943821.1, from coordinate 28,249,908 downwards.
TGTCCATTGTTTTCACTTTGAGTTGGAATCCCTATCCAAAGTTACCGATCACCTTGGGAAAGCTTTAAGCGACTTGAGAGACCTTGCAGAATAGGAAGACCTCTCTTTAGTTGCCTAAGTGCTTCTGCTCCTAAACGGATGGCTGGATGGAGGACGCATGCGGCCATCAAGGCAACACCTTGTTGGTCACAAGGACCAAGGCAAGGGGAGGATGGATGCCACCGCCCTGCTCTCCCTTCTCCCTCCTGCCGCAGCTCCAGGGATTTATGGCTCAGCCCAGGATGAGAGCTGACTCAGCTCCCCAGCAACCTTCACAGAATTCCTCTCCCAGCTTCCCCATCCATTACCGGAGATTGATGGCCCCTCATGGTCATTCCTCTGACGCATTTCTGCTGAGAGACACTTGGACATCTTCCCTGTGTCATCTCCGCCAATCAGGGTCAGGCTTTTCAGCAGGCAAGATATGTTCCAGAATAAATTACCAAGCCCTCTCCCTCCGGGCATGAGAGGGAGAAACAAGGGGAGAGTTGAAAAGGCATGTCGGCAGCGTGAAGCATTGGCACCGGTGGGAAAGGGTCCAATGAAGATGGTCACGAGCAGGACCTCATGTCTTTCAGTGGAGGCTTCATCCTCATAAGTTTCTGTATGGAGAGAAAAAGTCGGATATAAATAAACATACCCGTATATACTCGAGTATAAGCCGATCCGAATATAAGCCGAGGCACCTAATTTTACCACAAAAACTGGGAAAACTTATTGACTCGAGTATAAGACGAGGGTGGTAAATGCAGCAGCTACGGGTCAATTTCAAAAATAAAAATAGATATTAATAAAAATTACATTATTTGAGGTATCAGTTAGGTTAAATGTTCATGAATCTATATATATAAAAGAGTGATGGCATCACGGCGACCCACAAAACAACAAAACTACAGGCCCCCCCAACCTCGAAATTTGACGACACAACCATCATCCATGGCTCTAGGTTGATACAACAAAAAGAAAAGAAAAATAAAGTCCTAATTAGAGAGAGAGGAATAATTGCTTTTATCCAATTGCTGCCAGTTAGAAGGCTAAGCTCCTCCAACTTGGTCTCCTAGCAACCCAATAAAAATAATAAAAAAACACTTAAAAAATAATTTAAAACACTAAAAAATTAATACAATAAAATACTATAATAACAGAAAATAACTAAAAATAATACAAGAAAATAATCAAATATAATAAATAAAAAGATAACTTACAATAAAATTAATTAAAAAAATACAAATAACATCAAATAAAAATTACAAAACAATTTTAACCAATACCACCACCACTTTGCCACAGCAACGCGTGGCCGGGCACAGCTAGTATTCATATAAAACTGTAATTTAAGATGATAATAAGACTTTAATAAGATAAGACTGTCCAACTCTGATTACCTATGTACTCAAGTATAAGCTGACCTGAATAGAAGCCGCCCAGGACCCTCACTCGAGTATAAGCCCTAAAAAAGGGCTGAAAAACTAGGCTTATACTCGGGTATATACAGTAGTAATGATAACCCAACCAGGAGCTCATAACGTCAAAGCTCGTGCACATGCACACATGTGTTGATGCGATACATAGGGCTGGGTTTTAGCTCCTGAGTTTTGGGGCAACTGCCAGGATACCAGCAAAGTCCATAACAAGTGTTTGCTGTTGTATTTTGGGCTTGGTCCCCATGTGAGCCGCTCCGAGTCCCTCCAGGGAGATGGGATAGCATATACGAATAAAGTTGTTGTCGTCATCATCATCATCCAGTATTCACCTTAAAAACAAAGTCTGATTAGCATTTTTTTAAGATTTAGTCTAGTTGCTTTATTATTAGTTTCTCCAGAATGCCCTTGATGTCACAGTCGTCCGGAGGCTCATTCACCCGCGTCTTGAAATCCAGCAGAATACATTACCAAGCACTCCAGAGGCAACTGTACAGTACTTCAACTCCCACCATTCCTGGCCTCAGGCCCTTTCCTTTTCCCCCTCAGCCGCTTAAGTGGCTGAGGGGGAAAAGGAAGGGGCCTGAGGCCAGGAATGGTGGGAGTTGAAGTCCAAAACACCCGGAGGGAAGACCCAGGTTGGCTCATGCCTGCACTATAAAGCGTTGGATCTGCTGTAAGCATTCAGTTGTGGTGCCTAGTTTGCATTATGTGAGTATGTCTTTTACAGATTTCTAGAAATTGCTTTACCGTTAAAAAAAAATCTTCCAAGAATGATCAATAATAGGCATGTCCGATCGATAAAAAAAATGTTTCGATTCTCGTTTCTAAAGTAGGGGGCACTGGCGCTTCGATATAGAAAGTATTTCCGATTTTTTCACCCAAAAATTTCGGATATTTTCGAAAGTTCGTAATGATTCTAAATGTTTCTAAAATGGCAGACGCACATGTGCAATCGCTACACACTGGGCTTGTATGGCAATCTTCCATGTGGATGCAGAGGACGTTAGCCCCCACCTTTGCGTCCATCGTGGAAGCTTCTGATTGGCCGGGGAGCGGCAGCCATGTTAGGCTGCGCTAAGCTCCCATTCAAGGTAGGTTGAAGAAATGAAAAAAAAATTTTAAATATTTTTTAAAATATATTAAAAAAAAATTGGGGGGGGGGAATTAACAAAACATTAAGAGACAATTAGAGAATGGGCCAACAATGGTTCGAATTGCATTGCTGGTTGCGCTGTGAGACAATGTCTCAGAATGCGTATCAAAAAGCGAGAACAATCCAAAATAATTCCGATATATGATTCAAAATGATTTTTTGGACATGTCTAATCAATAGTGAACACTATATTTTGGTAAGCACTGTTAGCAGCAGCTTTTTGCATCCCTGCCCCGAACCCCCTAACTGCATTAAGCATTTTCTGACATCACCACCACCACCACTGTCTTTGCAGATTTGAAGTCCCTCTGTTGTAAATCAAGGGCTACTTGAAACTTCCAGCAGACTTTTCTTTGCCACCTCTGGCAGCGGCTGCTACACGGCGCCATCCACATCCATTCGTTGGAAACGATCACAGCTCCCCCTGGCGTAACAGTCACTCCAAGCAACACGCTTCTCCATCATTTCTGCAGGTTTCATTCAGAATAGTTGAACTCTTTGCATTTGTTGTTATGTCACTTTTGATACTCCAGTTGCTAACCTGCTCTGTCCAGGCTGGTTAGCAGCCAGCTGCAATAAATCACTCTGACCAAGAGATCATGAGTTGAAGGCCAGCCCGACAATTAAAAATAAAATATAGCCCCTGCATACCCTCAGGAAACTGGAAGTTGGAAAAGGTTTAAATTGCCTCTGCGTCTGTCTCTGTCTCTGTTCTATGTTATATGGCATTGAATGTTTGCCTTACATGTGTACAATGTGATCCACCCTGAGTCCCCTTCGGGGTGAGAAGGGCAGAATATAAATACTATAAGTAAATAAATAAATAAATAAATAAATAACTTTATTTTTATACCCCGCCCCATCTCCCCGAAGGGTCTCGGAGTAACTTACATGGGGCCATGCCCGACACAACAATACAATAACAGCAATAAAACAATAAAACAAATATCACAACAATAAAACATCAACATCAGTAAAACAGTCATAATAATCAGCATACAGCATAAAATGTTAAAAACAGGAGGCTAAAACACGGATCTAAATAAATAAACCTCCCATAATTATATCTAGAACCAGCAAACCAAGGTTTTATTTATTTTGTGTCGAAAGCATTGCATAAGTAAGCACTTTTTACCTTTGTCAACTTGATATAGACACAGCAGGGTCTACTCCCATCCCAATTTGCACTTCCAAGAATTTGCAGCACTTTATCAGTCGCCTCGTGTTTACAATATTTATATGGTGCACCTTACCCAGTCTACTTTTACAACCTCTCCTTTTTTAATCCGTTTTTATTAGTTCTTGTCATTTGTTTTTATTGGCTAATGTTTACATTTTTATAATTGTGCATGTCTCTTGTCTATTGTTGTGTTTTATATTGCTATTGTTTTTATTCGGGCTTGGCCCCATGTCAGCCGCCTTGAGTCCCCTTTGGGGAGATAGAGGCGGGGTATAAAAATAAAGTTGTTATTATTATTATTATAAAACTGATAAAATAGAGGGATGACAAGCAGCTAAATAGTTTTAGACCAAAAACGGGCAACATTGGCTGCATTGTCTGTAGCTTGAAACAGTTCTTCCTCCGTGCATGATGCAGAGCATGGTGGGCAAGCATATATATGTGGAGTTGTGTGTTCTGCTCCACAGTCACACAAGGTGGAGGATTCTTTTGGGTAGTGCCACCTTGCCAAGTTCCCTTTGGATCTGCCCACTCCGCTTCTGAGTCTCTTCAGGGACTTCCATGATGCCCATTCTTGGTTTGCCCTGGAGGACCATCCAGTTGGGATTGCCTGATGTGTCTGCTCACAGGGATACTCTTACTGTTGCTGGAGGAACACTGAGAGGAGTGGTGGTCCTCATGAAGCTGTTCCTTGATTTGAGTCTACTGCAGTGGTTCCCAGCCTGTGGGCTGCGTCCCACTGGTGGGCCGCAAGACCTAAAACAAGGTCCAGGAGACATGCAGGGAAAATCAGCTCTAGGTTAATAAATACGGTTTTCTGTGAGCGAGCAGATGGCGACTACTGGATGGCATATGTTTTGTTGGAGAGTGGTCCTCTGTCAAGTGGTCCCTGCTCAAAGTGGTCCTTGGTCAAAAAACGTTTGGGAACCATTGATCTACTGGGAGGAGTAACATATCTCACAACCTCTGAGGATGCCTGCCACAGATGTGGGCGAAACATCAAGAGATAATGCTTTTGGAGCATGGCCATACAGCCCAAAAGACTCACAGTGATTCCGGCCATGAAAGCCTTTGACAATACATCGATATAAAATGAGTCTGGCATGACTTGTTTTTGAGAAATCCATCTTGACTTTAGTGATTCCAGCATTCCTTTCTAAGTGATTGCAGACTGCTTCCTTCACGATCTTCTCCAGAATATATATATATATATACACACACACACACACATGCCCAAGATTGCGGATTTTTGTCACTTGTGGTTTTGCGACTGGGAATGGCAAGTGTTTGACTTTTCCCCCTTTGTGTCACCTGGTGACAACAAGGGGGGTGATGCTAAGATTTATAATTGCTCTGGCATTGATTATTCCACTCCGAGGGCTGTCAATCTCTTTCTGAGTCAGAGGGAAATAAAGTGAAAAGGAAAGTCAGATCCATGAGACCCATCTGGCTGCCCCCCCCCACCAACCCCAAAAGCCTGCCCAGAGCCCACCAAGTGGTGGAGAGAGACCCCCGCCCCCACCGAGTGTGGATTGCGCCCCAAATGCCCCTGAGTCACTTTGCCCATCTTTGGGAATTTTAACCAGCCAGAGAATTATTATTATTTTTTTGTTGAAAGTTGGTTCAGCAAGAAGCTGTGTCTCTCTCAGACCTTCTCTCAGGGCCTTATTAAAATGCAGACTGCAAATTCAGATACTGTAAACAAGGTCACTGGAGAATGAAGATCAACAGAGTGCAAGCACAAGTAACGCAGTGTATTAATATTCTGATATGTGAGCCCGTCCTAAATATTTTATCAGACTAAGCTCTCTTTTTGCATGTGTGTGTGTGTGTGTGTGTGTGTGTGTGTGTGTGTGTGTGTGGAGGCATTCTTCCTTCCCTCCGCCTCCTCCTCCTCCACCCGCCACTCCTTGAGCTTCTTTATCTCCCCTCCTCTTGCCTTGCAGAGCAATGTTGCACATACACCCAGGCACACACACACACACACACTTCAGCAAAGACTCAACATGTATGCAAAAATGCACCCAAATCTGGCTCTCTAAACTTCTCGTAAGAAGCTGCCTTTTGTGTGAAGCTGGTGCAGCAAAGCCTCCGCATACCACCGCCTGCTTTACTATGGGATGCCGGTACTACAAAAGGGACGCGTGTTACCCCATTGGTAGTACAGGAATGACATAGTAAAGTAGGAGACTGGAAATAGTCATCTAATTGCCAATACACTTGACTATCAATACACCTTAGTGGGACAAGAGAAAATTATTATTATTATTATTATTATTATTATTATTATTATTATTATTATTATTATTATATTTATTGCACCCTGCTTTATCTCTCCCAAAGGAGACTCAAAGACATGCAGATTTCACTTAACAATGAACTACATTTCTAGTAAACTTTTTAAAAAGTATTTTTATTAAATACGTACATAATAACACAATCCATGAATAGGTAATAAACAGCTCTTGCATATACATGTTATATATAATAGAGCATTTCTACGTTATCTAGTACAGTAGAGTCTCACTTATCCAACGTAAACGGGCCGGCAGAACATTGGATAAGCAAATATGTTGGATAAAAGGAGGCATTAAGGAAAAGCCTATTAAACATCAAATTAGGTTATGATTTTACAAATTAAGCACCAAAACATCATGTTATACAACAAATCTGACAGAAAAAGTAGTTCAATACGCAGTAATGCTATGTAGTAATTACTGTATTTACGAATTTAGCACCAAAATATCACAATATATTGAAAACATTGACTACAAATATGTTGGATAATCCAGAACGTTGGATAAGCGAGTGTTGGATAAGTGAGACTCTACTGTACTTGCAATGGTTTTGGCCGAATCGTATTAAACCTCTGTGGCCTATTTATTTATATGCCGCCTTTCTCCCCCTGAGAACCCAAGTTGGCTAACTCTTCGCTTGCCTTCAACCTGCTGAATTTGTTTCTCTGTCCGGCCTATTTGGTTTAGCATACGCTCACCAGGCATGGACCCCTCTAACTGTTATCCAGCTAAATCACTACGACTAGAGGAAAGCAAAGGTTCTCCCTGTCTTCAAAAAGAGATGGAAACTGGACGTGGTAGCAATCCTCACTGAAGTGCTATAAATGTGTAGAGAGAAAGAGCTCTTAGTCTGACAAGTCTATGTGTCGCACCACTCTGTGTCTTGATGCTGATTTAAGTTGTAGCCACAGTTCATAAACATGCCATTTTTGGTTACAAAGAAAAAGAGTTGCGGACTCTGGTCCAAATTGGTTGTTTGAGTTGGGATTTTAAAACTGGGCCAGGACTGCTAGTTGTCCAACAGTGATTTACCAGATAGCACCAGCAGTAATTTTAGTTCCACTCACCATTCCTTGGATTCAGCAGTATAATTGGGACCCAAAGTGCTGCAATTTGCATTGATCATGAGCTGTGGAGACAAACGAAATGCTTCTCTCCCTTCGTATTTTTTGATGGTTGAAATTGCAACGAAAAAGGCATTGTGAAGTGTTGATACACACCTGGGAGGGGAGTCGTCCACACCTGGGTGACGTATCAGGACCTGCTGGTGGGCTTTGGGGGGATTGGAGGCCTCATCCGCTGCTGACTGAAGCTTTGCTCCCACAGCGTTTGAAAGGTGAAACATCCAACATTATGATTGCATTTCCACATCCCTCTCATACACTTGTTGATATATATATTTTTTTGCATTGCATTCAGCTGCTGATGGAATATATAGCATTATTGATTAAACATGAACAGCATAGAGCTTGGAAGGTTATACTTTTAATGCATCTAATTTCTCTTCACTATTACAAAGTTTCAAAAGTATTTTATTGCCATTATTTCTTAAAGAATCATTGATTTGCGGATTCCTTTGTCTTCACTTTTGATTGGGGAGTAAAATCCCTGAGGGCTGATAAAGAATGACATAAAAGTTGGGATTTTTTGTTTACTTCAATGCACAAAGCCGCTATTGCATGGTAGTCATGCTGTCGTTCATAACAGATGCATACTAGGGTGAACATTGGAGCAATTGCACCAATTTGACAGCCTGTAGTCCTGTGATCATACTTCTGCACATCTTCTAAATCCCACCTTTCCGTACTTTTAATTTCTGTTTTAGAGCTATTTTACGATTTAAAATTTTAAAAAAGGCAAATATAACTGTCAAATATAAAATAAATAGCAAAAACATACCTTGGAATAGCCAGAGGTATAGAAGAGAATCCAATATCATTCCACTGCTGGCATACTAGTACAGATGTAGAAAGTTGTGGGATTGTGAAATATTGAGAGGGTTGCCCATTAATAGCAATGGATACGTTAGTTGTGGGGAGTGTGTCTGGCTTTGTGATGGTCTAGTTCAGGCAAGAACTTTTCCAAGGTAAACCCTTCAAGGAAACCAAGGCATGAACCAGAACAGGAAACTTGAGAATACTTAAATCATGAACTTGAGAGCACAGACAGCAGAACCATGTTGTCTCCTCTGAAAGGCATGAAGCCAGCACTCCTTCATTTAAGTCCAGCCAAGTAGCCATGAGATCATGTCGAACGCTCCTGGCTTCAAGGTCTTAGCACGGATTACCCGAGAACGTCTGATTTGTCTATTTTTCACTCCCTCCATTCTCAAGCCTAATTTAGCTTCCTGTGAAAACACCCCATCAGACTAAGGCCATTTCCCAAGGGACCCGGGACTTTCCCCCGTTGCCTGGGAACGAGTATAGGGATCCAAAACATCGGCCTCCTCTGATCATACTTCTGCACATCTTCTAAATCCCACCTGGCTGCAATTCTCTCCTAACACTGACAGACTCCTCACTTTGAAACCCACCAAATCCCTTGTCCTCTGAAATGTCAGAAAAATCCTCAGCCGCTTGCTGAGCTACAACATGAAAAGTGACAATACTGTATACAGATCATCTGCCGTCAATACATTGGGGCGATAAATCAAGGTTGCAACAATTATGTGAGGAAAGTGAAGAAATGCCAATTTGGGGAAGAAAGAAAGGGCTGTGACTATTACCTGGTGGCGACTATTATGTGGTGAAATACAATAACCTGGTGTGTTCACTGGTGTGCAGAAGTCATGTTTCAGTTAATTTTACTTTTGAAATGGTACTCTGTTTTCCTTGTCAGACCTTTGAATATCCCTGCTCAGAAATTGCATGATTCCTTGTCAAGGCATTTGACCTTTACGCAATCATCAGCATCCTGTCTCTTTAACCAGGCTTGTGATTGATTCTGGCCCTGACTTTTTCATAGACTTGCCAGGGAGTGATCGCAGGCTAGAATTAAAGCCATGATGAGGAACCAGGAGGAGATAATCAGCAAGACCTTGTAGCCATCTTCCATCATTGCTGACAGGGAAGTAGGTCATTTCACTTTCCAAACCTGGTTTAGCAGCACCTAAGAGAAAGTGTGCACGTGTGCATCGTCGTAGCGTGTAAACTATATTTTGCAGACTGGGATGCCCGGTTCACAATAAAAATGAAATACATAAGCTTCCAATGGTCTACTTCACAAAAGGACTCCAAATTGTCTTGATTATTGAGTCTCAGTTGAGTAGTGGAGTGCGGAAGAAGAAATCATAATTCTGGAATAATTTTATGTCATTTCCTAAATGCAGGAGGGACAATACTGGGGACAATTCAGTTTGCCTTCTGAGGGAACCCAGAAGGCAAATTGCTCCAATGTTATCCATTCCCCTTTTTAAAAAGTCAGTGTTCAAATGTTGTGCCTTGCATTGTAGCCTAAGTTTTGTATGCACTTTCTCTGTTCCCATGGCAACTTCGTTTTTGTAGATTGCATAAATAATCAATGCTACGAACGCATGAAAAGGAATATCATGTCCCTCGTCCTCATATCCCGCAACTGCCCCACTTTGGTGGAGAGAGAGGGGGGGGCTGCTTCTTTCCTTGCCACCCCCTCCCCATTTTGTCAGTCTTTTTTCAAATGTTCCGGTTTCTCCCTTCTCCTCCCTCTTGTCTTCTGCTCATTCCGTTGCCACAAACCGAGCGCGACAATCAAAAATAGATTGCGGCCAATTATTTCAGAGGAAAGGAAGGCGGACATTCTTGACCCTCCAAAGAAGTTTAAGTAAAATCGAACTGTTGCAGCATCTCTTGGTTTTGGAAGAGAGCAACTTGTATGTATGTATGTATTTTATTTACAGTATTTATATTCCACCCTTCTCACTCAAAGGGGTCTCCGTGCAGATTACAGTGCCCATATACATGGCAAACATTCAATGCTATTATCAGACATACAACATATAGGCAGACACAGAGGCTATTTAACATGTTTCCAGCTTCCGTCTTCATGAGGTTATGCTTGATTCCGGCCACAGGGGGAGCTGCCGCTTCTCTGTCCACTTGTGACACCGAGCCCTTGATGGAGGACTTCCTCATTCCTTTCCGCATGCTTGTGGAAGTTTTTATGGTGTTGTAGGTTAGTTAAATTAGCCCCCCCCCCCCCATAAAGCGGGACCTAATTTTTTTTACTTGACAGATGCCACTATTTTTCAAGCTGCTTAGGTTAACAGTGAGCTAGAGTACTAATGATCGGGAGCTCAATCTGACCCGGGCTTCAATCTCATGACCTCTTGGTCAGTAGTGATTTATTGCAGCTGGCTACTAACCAGCTGCACCACAGCCCTGCCTTTCGGCAGTGAGAAATTGTGAGATAGTATCTGTGCCTCTGCAGCATAGACAGAAAGCTAGGGAGCACAGTAGATGTGCTTTCCTGGTCCTTGGTTTTTCCAGTTTCCTTGTATCTTGGAACAGTTTCTCAGTGGGAGTTCCTCAGTCTTGCCCAAGTCTCCCGCACCATTGCTCACCTGCCAACATGTTTCTAGCGCATCACTGCGCAACAGGATGTTATGGGTGAGTCTCTTGAGTGCTTCGATGCCTTGGCTGCCACGCGTAGTGGAAGAGAAACAGGCTGAGCATGACCCTCTGCCTGCTTTGTGCGCTTGTGGCCAGTCGGTCTCAATCCATATCAACTAACTCCGCAAATAAAAACAAGGCACCAAATGACAAAGTTAGCTTTACAAAAATTAAATACTCATTGAGTCTGTAAAAGCTGACTTGTCTACCGAATTGCAGTCCAGAGATGTGTGGTCAAATGAATAACAAATCAATAATCATTGCATACTCCTTCCTCCCCCTCCCCCCCCCCCCCCCAAATAATGTGATCCCACGTCAGCGCCTGAGCTGCAGAGCCTTTCCTTTTCTCCTCTTGAAAGACTAATGGCTCCCTTCTCTCCAGGTTGCTGGGGGTTAATGAAGCCACCGACTGCTTAGTTCGTGGTTGAGGTGAAGTCTGAGGAATTTGTGATTAATAAGGCTCCATTGGCAAAGAGCTTAGGAGGAATCAAAGAAGGATTAGATGTTTTGTATGAGCACACAGACTACTTGCTGTTACATTGAGCACGATGAAAAGCTACGGAGGAGAGAAAGTTTCATATTCAGGGTCAAATATCCAGCGCTCGGTGGCAAGATGAGTTCTCAATGCAAACGTGGTCTGCACCCAAGAGGTCCAGGAAGGGCTCTCCATGCAAATGTGGTCTTCACCAAAGAGGTCCAGGAAGGGTTCTCCATGCAAACGTGGTCTGCACCCAAGAGGTCCAGGAAGGGTTCTCAATGCAAACGTGGTCTGCACCCAAGAGGTCCAGGAAGGGTTCTCCATGCAAACGTGGTCTTCACCAAAGAGGTCCAGGAAGGGTTCTCCATGCAAACGTGGTCTGCACCCAAGAGGTCCAGGAAGGGTTCTCCATGCAAACGTGGTCTTCACCAAAGAGGTCCAGGAAGGGTTCTCAATGCAAACGTGGTCTGCACCCAAGAGGTCCAGGAAGGGTTCCCCATGCAAACGTGGTCTGCACCCAAGAGGTCCAGGAAGGGTTCTCCATGCAAACGTGGTCTGCACCCAAGAGGTCCAGGAAGGGTTCTCCATGCAAACGTGGTCTGCACCCAAGAGGTCCAGGAAGGGTTCTCCATGCAAACGTGGTCTGCACCCAAGAGGTCCAGGAAGGGTTCTCAATGCAAATGTGGTCTGCACCCAAGAGGTCCAGGAAGGGTTCTCCATGCAAACGTGGTCTGCACCCAAGAGGTCCAGGAAGGGTTCTCAATGCAAACGTGGTCTGCACCCAAGAGGTCCAGGAAGGGTTCTCCATGCAAATGTGGTCTGCACCCAAGAGGTCCAGGAAGGGTTCTCCATGCAAACGTGGTCTGCACCCAAGAGGTCCAGGAAGGGTTCTCCATGCAAATGTGGTCTGCACCCAAGAGGTTCAGTAAGGGTTCTCCATGCAAACGTGGTCTGCACCCAAGAGGTCCAGGAAGGGTTCTCAATGCAAACGTGGTCTGCACCCAAGAGGTTCAGTAAGGGTTCTCCATGCAAACGTGGTCTGCACCCAAGAGGTCCAGGAAGGGTTCTCCATGCAAATGTGGTCTGCACCCAAGAGGTCCAGGAAGGGTTCTCCATGCAAACGTGGTCTGCACCCAAGAGGTCCAGGAAGGGTTCTCAATGCAAACGTGGTCTGCACCCAAGAGGTTCAGTAAGGGTTCTCCATGCAAACGTGGTCTGCACCCAAGAGGTCCAGGAAGGGTTCTCAATGCAAATGTGGTCTGCACCCAAGAGGTCCAGGAAGGGTTCTCAATGCAAATGTGGTCTGCACCCAAGAGGTCCAGGAAGGGTTCTCCATGCAAACGTGGTCTGCACCCAAGAGGTCCAGGAAGGGTTCTCAATGCAAATGTGGTCTGCACCCAAGAGGTCCAGGAAGGGTTCTCCATGCAAACGTGGTCTTCACCAAAGAGGTCCAGGAAGGGTTCTCCATGCAAACGTGGTCTGCACCCAAGAGGTTCAGTAAGGGTTCTCCATGCAAACGTGGTCTTCACCAAAGAGGTCCAGGAAGGGTTCTCCATGCAAACGTGGTCTGCACCCAAGAGGTCCAATGCAGGGAGAGAGGAAAAGAAGGGGAAGGGTCTCTGTGGATTTGGGCAAAAGCATGCCACGGGGTGGTCTGTTCTTCCCAGTCAGTAATGTTTGCCATCTTGACCCGACTCTGCTGTTGCTTGTTCAAATGTGTCTTGGTTTTCCATCTCGGTTTGCAGTATTGGGGCCTGTGAGACTGGAAATGCTGGTAAGGATGTTGGAGCCTCATTGATTGACTGCAGCCCCGGGAGGCACGGATCGCGTGGCGGGCCTGCTGAGGATCCTCGTGGCACTCAGCTGGGTCTCTCTCTCCTGCCCGGGGAGCTCTGACCTTGCCGCAGCCGTCCCCTTGCCCACAGCCCTGCGTCCGTCCGCCTGTCCATCCGCCCGTCCGCCTTGTCCCTCACTAGTGACAGCCCTTCAACGCATGGGGTCACTGGGGGAGGGGGCATTCGGGGCAGAGACGAGAGGGCTGAAAGGTTCCCTTTGCAGCAACTCCTTTATTTCAAAGCACTTAAACACCCGGCTCTGTAAATCCCTATTACCCTGACTTAGAGTGCTTTTTAAGTACTGCTTTAAGGAGTAGTTAATGTATGTTAAATAAATAGCTATCATTAAATATGTTCTCTGAAGATTAGCAACTGCTGCGTGTAATGGATACATGTCTAACGTGTATGACATATACCGCATTTACCTATTATGTAGCTGCTGGATGCATGTCTGCTGCAATTCGGGACAGAGCTTGGCATTAACAAGGGCAGGAATGAAGCAACGTCAGGCTCATTATTCCTGTCTGGAGAAAAGCCTTTGCAGGATGCCCTGCATTGACCCCAGCATCATCCAAACGCTGTTCAGGTGCCCATCCTGGGATCCCGTCTGTGCAAGCGATCAGCCGTTGGTTTTTGTTATTAGGCATACAACCTATATTACACTATTGGAAGGCTGAAAGACCTTACTCGGTTCAAGGAACTTCAGTTCTTGATCAGGTCTGGGGATCTGTGTTCCAGTGCCGAGAGACAAAACAACGGGGCAAAAGCTCCCGCAGACTTTCCTTAGATCATAGAATCATAGAATCATAGAATAGTAGAGTTGGAAGAGACCTCATGGGCCATCCAGGTCCTCACTTTCAATGACTAAGCCTTAGGAAAGACATTTCATTTGTGATGTGCATTTGTCTGGAATTGTGGTTTGTTTCATTCATTCTGCTCCGTTTTTGTTTTTGTTTGCCGCTTCCGAAAATGGGACCCTATCCGAATGGGAGACGGAGAGACAGAGTCCCACGCTGGGGAGACGCGCGACCACTGGAACCAGTCTTTCGTCATTCGATGGGCTCCATGCGAGTCCGTCTTTGAACCGTGTTTGAAGTGTGTAGAAACGGAGGAGGAAACGGCCTGATGAAGTCCTTAGTGACCTGTGAGACCCAAAGGGGAAAGCGGTCACAGGTAAGACAGGGCTCAGGTTGCCATCTTAGTACCTCGGCCACAAAGCAGAAAAAACTCCAGGAAAAAATATCCTTCCACTTGTATTATAAATCAACGTAAATGAAAATTGGAATATCCTCAATTGGAGGCAAGTTTTTGTTTTTGTCTCTCACTTATCTCTGTTTAAATTCAACTTGAAGATTTAAGAGTGAGCTTTCCTTTGATATCAGAAGTGAAATGCCTTCATGTTTGGCCACCGGCAAGTAATAAAGGACCAAGATGGGCACAAGTTGAAAAACAATGTATTTGAATTGGACAGTTCTAGATAACCCCACAGCTGGGTGCAGCTGGTTAGTACTGACCAAGAGGTCATGAGATCGAAGCCCAGTTCAGATTGAGCTCCTGAACATTAAATAACCTAGCTCACTGCCCACCTAAGCAGCTCAAAAAACAGTTGCATCGGTTGAGTAGAAAATTCTAGGTACCACTTAATTTAGGTAATTTACCACACCATAAAACCTGCCAGCAGTGTGCAGAAAGGAATGAGGAAATACTACCATCAAGGACTCGGTGTCACAAGTGGACGATGAAGCAGCAGCTCCCCCCAGTGGCTGGAATCGGGTATGCCCCCAGGAAGCCGGAAGCTGGAAAATTGCCTCTGTGTCTGTCTATATATGTCGTATGTCTAATAATGGCGTTGAATGTTTGCCATGTAGATGTGTGCATTGTGATCCACCCTGAGTCCCCTTCGGGGTGAGAAAGAGGGGCGGAATATAAATACGGTAAATAAATACCTTTGAACTGAAAGGACTGTAATGAACAATCCACATTCCAAGAGATAAGCCAGTTGCAACAAGTGAATCATTTATGAAATTCACTGCTGGAAAGTAAGATTCCTCTTATCTGTGCATTTCCTTTTTTATTACCCAAGCGTGGTACCATCGATGTCTCCTTGTTCTCACCTGAGGTGAAATTCTCAGCTGTTCTCCAAGTCACATAAGACAGGCGTACATGCCTGTTGGACTCTGGAAGTTGCATGTAATTGGGGAACTGAGAGAGATAACTTCCTATTTCTTTCCTTTCCGCTCCTTTTGCTTTTGTCAACTATGGATCCTTAGTTGTGCTTTTTTCCCGTCTTCAGTTGTGAGATTCTCGGGAGGGTGAATAAATGGGAGCAGAGCACTAATAGGCGAGTGGATTCCTGGCTGCAAAAATATCACGGAGAATCTCTTGCTGCTTCGAGCAAACCTCTTATCGATTCCGCACAGTGTTTTTCAAGAAGGTTGGGGAAATGAGGCAGGCAAGCAGCGCACATGCACACACCCACCCACACACCCAGAAGATGTGAGATTTTGCAACCAAAAAAGGAGTGGGATTTGAGATGAAAATAACTTGCTGAAGCACATCCCGTGTGCTGAGAAGATCAGGCACTAATCATGATTACGGTACGGCAGTAACAGTTGTGTCTGTTGTGTGTATATATATGTTTTTAACTGTGAGACTACATGGGAGGCTATTTATGCAGCCAGGGTGTCTCTGACAGCTGCTGTGAACACATTGGGTTCTAACTGCTGGCAAAAAGACTCATCCCATTAAAAGCTGTCGATAAAGGGAAGGGAAACGACAAGGGCTCTTGGAAGGGATCAAGGCAGCAGGAGGAGATGCGAGCTGCCACTGCCAATGTCATTACCAGGGCTGAAAAGAAGATATTTTGTAAATGCACCATGTGTTTCCATTAGCAGCGGCAGCAGCAGAGAGAGGGGAGCTGATCTGCATTCGTGACAAGCTGTAGAGGGAGAAAGCTGGCAGAGGGAGGGAGGGAGGGAGGGAGGAAGGAAAGAGGGGGATCCGACAATCAGGAGCAATGATAACATTGCCCCACACTCCCCTTCCGCCTCCACAATGGTTAGGAATTTCCGTGATGGAAAACTCCCAAAAACAGCAGAGAATCCAAAATATGCAAAGAAGGGTACTTATGGTTGTGCATTCAGCTCACAGCAAGCAGAGCGTGGGCTTCCAGGAAGATCGCAATGGACATCTTGATCAGGAGCAATGATAACATCCTCCCACACTCCCTTTCCGCCCCCATCAATTGTTAGGATTTTCTGTTAGGAAAACTCCCAAAAACAGCAGAGCATTCAAAATATACAAAGAAGGATACTTATAGTTGAGCATTCAGCTCACAGCAAGCAGAGCGTGAACACGTCTTGGGCTTACAGGAAGATCAAATTGGACATCCTGATCAGGAGTAACGACAACATCCTCCCACTCTCCCCCACCGCCACCACAATTGTTAGGATTTCCCGTGATGGAAAACTCCCAAAAACAGCAGAGCATCCAAAATATGCAAAGAAGGATACTTATGGTTGCACATTCAGCTCACAGCAAGCAGAGCGTGAACGTGTCCTGGGCTTACAGGAAGATCGCAATGGACATCTTGATCAGGAGCAATGATAACATCCTCCCACACTCCCTTTCCGCCCCCATCAATTGTTAGGATTTTCTGTTAGGAAAACTCCCAAAAACAGCAGAGCATCCAAAATATACAAAGAAGGATACTTATAGTTGAGCATTCAGCTCACAGCAAGCAGAGCGTGAACGTATCCTGGCCTTACAGGAAGATCACATTGGACATCCTGATCAGGAGTAACGACAACATTCTCCCACTCCCTCCCTCTGCCTCCACAATTGTTAGGATTTTCTGTTAGGGAAAACTCCCCAAAATAGTGGAGCATCCAGAAGGATACTTATAGTTGAGCATTGAGCTCACAGCAAGCAGAGCATGAAGTGCCATGTGGCTGTAAAGAATTTAGAACTTAAAGAATAACTGGGTCGCTGTGAGTTTCCCAGGCTGTATGGCCACATTCCATAAGCATTTTCTCCTGAAACATGTCCATACAGCCCAGAAAACTCACAGCAACCCAGTGATTCTGGCCATGAAAGCCTTCGACCACACAAAAGACTGACCGATTCCTCCATCCCTATCCTTGGCCTAATATGCCTCACAGAGTTCTTGTTAGTAAACAAACAGATAAGATAAGAAGGGTTTATAATAGCAAATTAAGGAAGAGGAAGAGGAGGAAGGGGACAGGATTTGTAGGTCTTGGCTACGAGTGAAATGAAGACGTGCCTTTTGTTTTAGATTTGGACACTCTTTTCGCCACCTCGGAGCCGGAGCATTGGATGGTCTGCCTAATGCAGCCTTTTCTTTTGAAGTCGCAGAGAAATCTGTATTTTTGTTTCATTTTTTTTTACCCATGTGGCTGTTTGCTGCTTCCTTGCCATCCTTTTCCCCAGACTCGTTTGATCTTGGACACAACAAACTGCTCCCTTTGTTCTAGAGGAGAGGTTTCTCAATTCACGGGATGCTAATTGAGAGTCTCCACGGCTGCTTCTGAGGATGGAGAGCCAGGCTTTGGGGGGGGGGGTCTCTTTTAAATCTTCTCACTTCTCAATTCAAAGGGAAACGGCCATAGTCGCCCTGCAAACGGGAGCCTGACTGACATGTTTCAACAGCTATGGGTCTGAATCGTCCATCCTTGGCTCCCAAGAGGGATGGAATGGAAATTCCCCAGTTTCCCAATTGGGCTCAAGTTTGGGATTCCCAGCTCCTACAGAAAAGGAGTACCGTATTTTCCACCCTATAAGACGACACACAGTGTATAAGACAACCCCTGACTTTTGAGAAGATTTCCCTGGGTTAAAAAGTAGTCTTATATGCCAGAAAATACAGTACATCAAAATTCAAGTAACTGCATAGTTTCATGGGTTATCCCACTGCACCGATATGGATTTCCTTAGTTGATTGAAAGCATTTTCTGACTTCTGGTGTAGGTTTTGCAAATGTTAATAATAATAATAATAATAATAATAATAATAATAATAATAATAATAATTTACTTTTCTATCCCGCCACCATCTCCCAGAAGGGACTCAGGGCGGCTAACATGGGGCCAAGCCCAAAACAGAAGCAAAATATAACAAATTAAAACCAATATCTATAACTGAGAAACAATGATACAACAATCAAATAAGCAGTTAAAACACAACATACAGTAAAACACATAATGACCATAAAAAATGAGGTAATGATACAAGCATCAACCACTATGGATAAAAAGGGCCATTTAATTTCAAGGTCATTTAATAAAGTGCACAGACAAGTGCCAGAGAGTTGCCTGGGATAATGTGGGACAGGATAAATAGGAAGGGAAATAAAGTGCTAGAAAGTTCCATCTCGTGCGTGCCTCTGCAGGTTTGGCAATCCTAAGTGCAACTAACTGTTGCAGAATACACAACACGGGATACTTGGGATTGCAAAATGCATCTCTTTATTATTAAGATTTCAAATGTTTGTAACTGCACGACTGCAAAGGTGCATAGAGTGGCTCAAGTGGTCTCTTCCAACTCCATGATTTCTCAGAAGCCTTGGTCATCAGCCGAAGCTGAAATCCTACATCTGAATTCACCAATTTTGGACCCCCTTATCCATCTTCAGTGTTTATGCAATTCATAGTGGAACCTTTTCAAATATACTCAGTGTCAGGAATCAAACAACCCTGTGATTCTGACCCTGAAAGCCTTTGACAACACAAGGAATTTATTTATTTATGTTCTTCACTTATACCACAGAGCCCCCGATGATGCAGTGGGTTAAACCCTTGTGCTGACAGTACTGCTGACTTGAAGGTTGGGTTTCTGACCTGAAGGTTGCCGGTCTGAATCCAACTGGGGGAGAGTGTGGATGAGCTCCCTCTGTCAGCTCCAGCTCCGTACGAGGACATGAGAGAAGCTTCCCACAAGGATGGTAAAAACATCAAAACATCTGGGCAACGTCCCTGGGTAACGTCCTTGCAGATGGCCAATTCTCTCACACCAGAAGCGACTTGTAGTTTCTCAAGTCGCTCCTGATACAAAAAAAAACAGGGGACTCAAGGTGGCTTCCAAAATCCAGCAGTAAGTCAGTGCCGTGTCATCTATAGACGTTGCAATAAAACCTTTCAAGCTATAAAACAATCATACAACCTTTTTTCTGCAAAAGACGTAATATGATTATCTCTTTGGAAGCTGTAGAGTGTGTTAAGAGTTAATAGTTTGCCATTTCTTCTTGTTTTGTTGCTAGTAGTTGACATACTTTCAGTTGCAGCTTGAAACGGATGATTCTGCTTCCCTCTCGTGGGCATTTGCAAAACTAAAGCATGTTACTTCAAATGGCCACACTGAGCATGGCTGCCATGCTTTATTGCCTGGCTTGCTTGTTTACTTACTTACATAGAAGCCTGGAGTGTGGAAAGACCCCACCAAGCCCTAGACCACCAAGGGACCACAGTGTGTGTGATACTTGGAGATGCACGGCAACCCAAGATACTTGAAGAGGATCTGTGTTAGAGACAAGGTTAAGAACGGCTGCGTCGGTGAATTTACCTGGCATTCCCCTACCTGGAGCCAAACTAGGCATAGGCTGGAGCTACGCTGCCATATAATCCAGTTTTTGGTCCCTGCTTTGAACTGGATTAGATTATATGGCAGGGTAGACACATATTCTCCAGTTCAAAGCAGATAATTTGGAATCACATACTGGAGTACATGGTAGTATTAAAGGCAATGGGGGGGGGGGGGGATGTTACGAGAGGTTCAGTCTCTTTTGTCACCAAAGCACAATGTGTTTGTGCATGCACAGTTGTTATCTAATGTTTCTTGCCACTGGAGTAAGGGCAGAAAGCTAGTAAGGTATGGAACAGGATAATAATAATAATAATAATAATAATAATAATAATAATAATAATAATAATAATAGGGAAGTGTTCGACTTGTGATTTTGTGATACAAAATCCAGCATATCTATCTTGTTTGCTGTGTCATAATAAATAAATAAATAAATAAATAAATAAAACTTTATTTATATCCTGCCACCATCCATCTTCCAGAGGGACTTGGAACGGCTCACAAAACACTCAAGGTGTGACACAAAATACAAAATACAACAAGTACAAAACAAAACATAGGCAATAAACAGTCAACACAACATCATGAATTTACAACATCATAAATTCATAGGATCACTCAACAGCACACGTGTTCTCTGGGGCCCCTTCTACACTGCCATATAATCCAGATTAGCAAAGTAGATAATCCACGTTACCTGCTTTGAACTGGATTATATGAGTCTATGCTGCCAGATAGTCCCATTCAAAGCAGATAACCTTGGATCAGATCCTGGCGTGTAGATCCAACCATGCTGGGCAATTTGAGGAAACAGCTTTCATTTAAAGGCAATACACACCTTCTCCGAAATCTTACGGGAGGTCCATCTCTTTGTCGCCAAACTCCCAGAAACCCCAACAGCTGGTAAACTGTCTGGCACTTCTGGGAGTTGTAATAATAATAATAATAATAATAATAATAATAATAATAATAATAAGAAGAAGAAGAAGAAGAAGAAGAAGAAGAAGTTTATTTATATCCCGCCTCCATCTCCCCCGAAGGGGACTCGGGGTGGCTCACAGCAAAATCGGATACAAAACAATGATAAAATAAAATATGAAACATCAAAGAACAATAATAAAAACCAGTAATAATATATACACAGCAGCCGAAAAAACACAACACGGTATTAAAACATCGAATTAAAAACAATGAGGTTGCAATAGCGGAAGGTGCACATTATGAGTTACAAATTTAAAATAGATAAAGTGCAATAGATTCATTTAAGATCACATCGGGTAGGGAGGAGCCCTGAATTAATATCAAGTGATCAGGAAAAGAGCGACTAGTACAAAAGGTTGAGGAGTATAATTGTAATGATGATGGGGAGGCCAATAACATCTGGGGTGGGGACCCCAGGTTGAGAACCACTGGTTTAAGAGGTGTATGTGCTTCCTCAGCACGTCACACACCCGAAATCTCCCTAATCCTCTCCAATCTCTTTTCATCCCAAGCGTAGGCAGGGATTTCTGCCGTAAACACCGTGAAATCTCTCAAAGTTGGATTCAGCCCTAACATGTTGATGCAGACAGCCATTGGATTCAGGCTTTTTCAGTCCTAGCTGGAGATTATGGGACTTGAAACTGGCAGCACCTGAAAGCTAGCTTTGAGCATTTCCACCATCACACATGTGCTCAATTGTGCCACAGAACTACAAACCACAAACATCCCAGAAACATTTACCTGGGACCAGGTTCCATGAAGCCAATTGCATTTCCTTGGAAATAGACAAACACGAGAGTGTGCTACAAAGTGCCTTTAATCAAGTGAGAAGCCTGATGTTAAATGTCAAATTGTTTATTTGTGCCACAAAATAGGCAAAATGGTTTTTTTTTCTCACAATGTAAAAGGTTGCAAAATAATTTCTCCACCAACTAATCAAAACATGTTCCAAAACATCAGGCACATGAGGGGGAAGGTCTCCCACTTTCAATATGTATAAATCTATATATTTTTATTGTAAAACAGACTGGCCGTACAGTGTTGTGAATCAGTATTCACAACTTATGTCTCATGGAGTTCAGTGTGGCTTATATCCAGGAGCACGGAATTGTAACCGATGTTGAAAATGTGAGTCCAGACTAAATGGGAAGAATGCAAGACGCAGATGCCAAAAGTCCATGCTTTCTCTTCCCATTAAACAGCCGCCACACATCTGGATTTTGACGCCTGGTGGCCGCTTTTGCTACTACCAGGACCAATAATAGGATTTTTCTGATCAATCCACCAGGTGGCACTCTTAGATTACTTTTGTGAAATCATGTGTTTTGCATCTCTTGCAAGGAGGGCAGGCGCATGTAGGGAGACTAGTCAACACCATTCCCATATGTTGTTAATTGCTCTCAAGGTGACTTCAAGTGAAAGACCTCCACAAGTCACCCTGTCATCAACCGCTCTCCTCAGTCACACGGCCCGGGTTTCACTTTGACATGCAAGCAACATTTTGAGTTAAGAGTGAGCACGAGAGTCCAGGGTTTGAGGGCTTCAAGGGAGCAGCCTCCAGGCCTCGTGCTCTTGTCTGCTTTGGGGAGGAGATTGCTATCTGTCCGCTTTGCTCTTGTCTGCTTTGAGGAAGTCTGGGCTAGTTGATTTCAGGTGGTTTTTATCCCCGGACTGTTTAGCTTCATGAAAAGAGAGAGGGCGGGAAAGAGAGCAAGAAAGGTGGGAATGAGCACAGGAGGCAGAAGAAAAGGACGCTTCTGCCTCTTCACTCCATGGCTGATAATGTACAGTGGAACCTCAATTTAAGAGTGTCCCAACATAAGAGAATTTTAAATGAAGAGCTGTTGCTCAGGTCAGGTTTTGCTTTGACATACGTACACCATTTTTTAGTTAAGAGGGAGCACTCGAATGAAAGTACAGGGCTTGAGGACTTCAAGGGAGCAGCCTCCGGGCCTTGTGTCCACTTTGCTCTTGTCCTCTTTGAGGAACTTTAGGTTAGTTAATTTTGTGGGGTTTTTATTCTTGGCTGGGGGGGGGGGGGAGAAGGGGACTTAGGCTGTTAGGAATGGTGGGAGTCCCACAAAACTACAAAACTCCAAGGATGGAGCCATGGTTGTGAAAGTGGTATCAAAGTGTGATAGCTGTGCAGTGTGGAAGAAACCAGGGCTAAGGAACCTCAGTCGCTTGAGCCATTTTGTCCCATAGGAGTTGCTAGAGTTTCCATG
Source organism: Anolis carolinensis (assembly GCF_035594765.1). Classification (NCBI taxonomy): domain Eukaryota; kingdom Metazoa; phylum Chordata; class Lepidosauria; order Squamata; family Anolidae; genus Anolis; species Anolis carolinensis. Next base: position 28,227,113 of record NW_026943821.1, on the reverse strand, counting down.
GTTTTGGTTTCCCTTTGCCGCCCTTTGCAACTGCTCCCTGGTGCAGCGCACCCAAAGCCTCCCCCAGGGAGAAGCGCTAATCATACTTTATGGCTCCTGCTGTTGTCAGTTAATTATACGCTGGGATATCAGGCCGCTCTTTCATTGGGTGGCTCCTTTCATGATGGAACATCTCTTCAGATAAATGAAAGCCATGTTTCTCTTTTATTGCAATGGAGGGAAATTGCCGACTTTTCCAAATTACCGCACTACCAAACCCAAAGATGCCGGGGAGACCTGGCTCAGAGAGAGATGAGCTCACTTGCAGCAGAACCGATCATTAGCTGAAGGGAAGGAGCCTCAGCTGTTCCATTACAACCTGTGGAATGTATGTGGGGGCCATCGTCCTACTCCTTGCATGTATCTACAGCCATTGGTGGTCATAGCCTCAATTTGAAAAGAAATTTGCTCTCACAAGATCCTTTCTATAATTGTACATTGGATTAGGACACTGGTGGACTGTGGCTTGAATCCCTACTCAGCCGTGGAAGGAAACCCATTGAGCTACCTTGGGTCGGTCACACTGTCTCAGCCTCCAAGGAAACGGCCAAGAAGTTGGTTCATGAAAGGTTTGGCGTAGGGTTGCCATAAATCAGAAAGTACTTGAAGGCAAAAGTAACCAGCGAGGTTCATTACTCGTTGAGAAGACGAGGTCTTTGCCATCTAAGGCTCCATGGTGGGCCATCCGTGCTCCTTAATACCATCCTGAAGGTATCTAGGAAAGGAGCCAAATTAGAAAGCCGTGTCTGACTCAGAGTATCCATGTCTGACTCAGAATATTCCTTTGTCAGGTAGATCACCACAATGACATCAAAGGTGTTTTCCATACTTCGTTCTGATGATTGCATGAGACACGTGAGAGGGAAACATCTTCTTTTATTGCTGTGATTACTGGGGTCGAGTTGCCAAGATACTTCGGGCTAGAACCTCTCACAGAAACTGTCGCACAGCCAACATTGCCTTTTGCTGGAGTGAGAGGTGCATAAGGCAGCCCAAGCAGAGATCATCCCGGCTTCCCATCACTAACAGCCAAACTAGAAGTCATTGCAGATTTGCACATTCATTTAACATGCTTAATGTTCTAGTGGGGTGCCAGTCGAGATCCGATGGAGGATTAGAATAATAGAATCGTAATTGAAAGAGACCACAAGGGCCACCCAATCCAATCCAATCCCTTGCTGTATATCAGGTCTGGGCAAACTTGGGCCCTCCCTCCAGGTGTTTTGGACTCCAACTCCCACCATTCCTAACAGCCTCAGGCCCCTTCCTTTCCCCCTCAGCCGCTTAAGCCAGTGTCCCTTACTGATGACCCATCAGCAGGTGGATACATAGATAAGGAGGATGAAATAATCCATCTTCCTCTCTCCTGTGTGACTCAGTGTGAGTATCTGCCTGCGTTGTATGTGATTATGCGCTCACTCAAGCGGTTGATCACTCTTCTTTTGGAGCCTATTAAGAGACACCCACCGTCATGGCCTGATTCCTGGTTTTGAGAATGATGCACACGTTTAGCCTGAGAATCCATGGAAGGACACATGGTCTCCTCCTCCAGAAGAGCCGTCTTTCCAAGCTCCCTTTGTTCTTCTTTAAGGTGAACCACAGGGCAAAATAATATGCAAAGACCATTCTGATCCTTTGCTTGATCTAAGTCCAACCAGGCACACTTTCTCTTTCTGATTCAAGATGTTCGGCCAGACGCTCTCACCTTCTGTCTCCTTCTCTCACACCTTCACTTAACCCTTCTCGCATGTGACACACACATGCACACACATGCACACTAGCATTGCCGCTAATCCACCCATTGGCTCCTATTGATGAAATCTATCCTGAAGCATAAGCCAGGCATTCTTGTGACTCAACCGAGGAATTGTTGGCCAGCAGCCATGGCGAGACGCAATAGGCGCAGCCATTTCTCGCTCTGTGTTCCTTCGCTTTCCACCTCCCTTCTCCCTCGGTGAGACCTGCCCTCAGGAACAAGCCTGTAAGTGTTTCCCTGCCTTCGATGCCGTGATTTTTTGGTGATGACTCTGTTGGGAGATAATTATTTCTTGGAATAATTCCCTAACCCAGAATTCTTCCAAGCCATTATCAGCTTAGGCTCCGGCACATTTTTGCTGGTTGCAAGTAGCTGCGTTTTCCTCTGAGATCTCATTAATACCCACCAGTGTATCTGCTTGGATCTTGCCCTCAGGTGCTTGGAAGCAAGCTTTTCAGCTGAAACCATCAGCAGGATACTCAGTTTTAGTACAGGCCTTTTTGGCCTATTTGTTCTTTATTTTTGAGTGTTATAACATTTTTTTACCTTCTAGTCCAGGCATAGGCTAACTTGGGCCCTCCCTCCAGGTGTTTTGGACTCCAACTCCCACCATTCCTCACAGCCTCAGGCCCTTTCCTTTTCCCTCTCAGCAGCTTAAGAGATCAGATAATCGCATACAACGCAGGCAGATACTCGGACTGAGACACAGGAGAGAGGAAGATGGATTCTTTCGTCCTCCTTATATATGTTGCCACCTGCTGATAGGTCACCAGTAAGGGACACTGGCTTAAGTGGCTGAGTGGGAAAGGAAGGGGCCTGAGGCTGTTAAGAATGATGGGAGTTGAAGTCCAAACACCTGGAGGGAGGCCCAAGTTGGACCATGCCTGATATAAACAGTAAAGAAGACCATCAGAACTTGCAAATGCTACCCTTTGAATTGCTAGTTACAGAATCTACCAACCAATTTCTGTGACTTCTATTCCGAAACCCATCTTTCCAGATTCTGAAAATGCAATAACAAAATTTAAAATGTGATGAAACCGTCCATATTAAGCTAGAGAGCCATTCCTCTCGCTCCACTTTAGGTACAAAGATGAATCTTAAGTAGTGCCATTAAAGGCTTCGGAGAGTAGGATGGGTCTGGCCTGGGACTAATACATTATAATGACAGTGAAGGGTAAGACTCCACACCTCTAATCCAGACGCGAGGAGCAGCTGTGGTTATGTCCTCAGTGGCGGAAGTGCCTTCTGGAGAAACTATGCGTTTCCCACAATCCAAGGCTCAGCTGTGACATTTTGAATATCTTCCCAGACTAGGCCTTGGTAAGTTGTGACACAACCTAAATCCTGCCAGGGCTTCTGCTAAGCCAAGTTGTGGGAAGGAGGGAGGAAACCAACAAAGAATGCTCAGATGTTGTGCAACCATTGCAGAAATGAATAGAGGGGGTGATAGGCCATGCAACGCAGCTGTCTGGACTCTACAAGCATGGCAAGGAGATGGTTTGTGATACCAAGGACTTTATCACACAAAGCCACTAATTCTACATCAGTTGCATGTTCATCAATAGAAGCTACATTGTAGCCTGAGTTACCCCATTACACAATGCTTTTCCACTTGCACAACTGTGCTGATTTGCTGGTCTGTGGTCTCGCTGTTGTCAGTCCTTACAAGCTGGAGAACCTCAATATCATTTTAGCAGAATGTAATCAATAAAGAGCTGGGACCTGCTGGTAGCAACCTCAGGGCCATGTGGATGTCCTGGTTCCATGCAAACAGTTTGGATTTATGAGAATAACAACATATGGCATTTCCAGAAGACCTCACAACCTCCATAGATGTGGGTGAAATGTCAGGAGAGAATGCTGCTGGAACATGACCAGACAACCCAGAAAACTCAGATAGCCTGAAAGACTCACAGCAACCCAGTGATTCCGGCCATGAAAGCCTTCAACATATGACATTTCCAACAGACCTCCCAACCTCTGAGGATGCCTGTCATAGATGTGGGTGAAACTTCAGGAGTGAATGCTTCTGGAACATGGCCATACAGCCCGGAAAACGCACAGTGACCCAGTGATTCCAGCCATGAAAGCCTTCGATAACAGTCCTCTTCCTATTTGTATTTGTTTTTTTCTGAGTGTTGTTCTTTATTTACTGTCCTGATTTTAGCGTGGACCGTTTCAAGAGGAAGGAGGAAACCATGAACAAAAACTGGCTACCGGTATTTTAAAAACTCTAGAATCAGGACAGTAAAGAGCAACACTCAGAAAACAGGGGAATTCCCCCAGGCAGGAAGCAGCCAGGCTATTCAGAGCTAATCAGGGTGGCTAATTGCAACATTCAGCCTTGCAAAAGAAATGTAAATTCTTCAGTGTGCAACCCAAAGGGTGACCCCCAAGGTGTGTAAACAGTAACTTTGCAGGTTGGGAGGAGGCCGTTTCTTGAGAAGTCGGAATCGCTAAGGTGCCCATAAATAACTCTTTATCTCAATCAGGACCGAAGATAAGATACTGGTCCTCCTTCAATGGGTTTGAAAGGTTGCAAAGTCACTGGAGGAAAGTTGGTGAGTCCGAGGAAGAGAGTTGGACGGAGGGATTTTCTGTTTGGGAGCGGAGGAGGAGGAGGAGGAGGAGGAGGAACGCTTTGGGCTGACCTCCTGACCTTGTCACCCCTCTTCTTCTGTGGGAAGGGATTGGCGTGTCCGGCGGTTCCTGCGGGAACACGTCCCCTCCCCAGCACACGGAAGGGGGATGTCGGCACCGCAGGCCAGTGCTATAAGGACAGGTGTGGCCCAGGTGATGCCTGGGTGGAGTCCATCTAAATCTTGGACTTTATCTGGGTATGTTTCTGTGTTTGTATCTTCACCATGCAACTGATTAGTTTATAACATCTTGCCAGGTGAGATATAAGCCCTGAGCGGTGAATGCGTTCTTGCTAAATGGAACACAGAATGGACTTCTTTGGCCTGATTACCTCTACTCCAGGCCTGGGCCAACTTCAGCCCTCCCTCCACGTGTTTTGGATTGCAGCTCCCATTATTCCTATATATATAATTTTAATGAGTCCATAGTAACGCAATCTGTGAATAGATCATTAACAACTATTGTACATATACATTCTAGATATTAGCATTGTGTATTCGGGGTAAATCTTGACCTATTTCGTGTCCTGGCTTTCAGTGCAGGCACCAATCCATTTTTGGGGGCCTCCTGAAATCGGGAGAGCAGACATCTGTTTTTGCTCCAGGGGCTGGAAAGATCAGTTTTCGATCGAACCATTATGGGGGGAGGGACTTCTCACTCAGGCTCCCCTTCCCGGTATACACTTTAAGGAGGCTTCTTCGGACCTGCTGTTTCTACTCTAGAGGAGGCGCTCGGCTGCAGGCACTGGCAGCCACGTGCTTTCTGGGCCTGCATGCCACACAGCTCTCTCTTTCCAAGCAGGAGGCAAGTTCAATTTCTTATTCTAGAGCAATGGTTCCCCAGATGTTTTGGCCTTCAGCTCCCAGAAATCCTAACAGCTGGTAAACAGGCTGGGATTTCTGGGAGTTGTAGGCCAATACACCTGAGGACCCACGGGTTGAGAACCCCTGCTCTAGAGTAAGATGTGCTCGGCTGCAGGTACTGGCAGGCGTGCGTGCTTCCTGGGCCTGCATGCTACACACGCTCTCTCTTTACAAGTCAAGGAGGCAAGTTCTGTTTCTTACTCTATAGTAAGAGGTGCTCAGCTGCAGGAACTGGCAGGTGTGTGTACTTTCTGGGCCTGCATTCCACACACAACACACTCTTTCCAAGTCAAGGAGGCAAGTTGTGTTTCTTACTCTATAGTAAGAGGTGCTCAGCTGCAGGTACTGGCAGGCGTGTGTCATTTCTGGGCCTGCACGCTGCACATGCTCTCTCTTTCCAAGTCAAGGAGGCAAGTTCTGGTAGGTGCTCGGCTGCAGGCGAATGCAGGCTTGGAGCCGGGATCGACTCCAGTTTGCTTTCGTGTCGAGCTGATTTTCGTAAGGGGGGGGGGCTTCCCGTTTCGTGCTTCCGAAGTAATGAAAGAAAAGGGATAAACGAATTCCGCGCACAACTCTAGTCCCACTGCATTCTAGTCTCATTTCCCGCTTCCACTTGCAGCACTCCTGCTTCATACTTTTGCATCAGGCACTGGAATAACCCATTTGTGTTTTTCATTTATTACAAATTAACATTTGTGCTTTACAGTTTAAAAAAGGTTAGAAAATAAATAAATATTTACACATATACATTTACATCCACACAATGGGCTGCTGCATCTCAGCGAACAGTGAACAGCAGAGCATTGTGGATAGAGAAGCTTATGAAAGATATATAAGTTTCACAGATCCTGAGGCCTTTGGCAGTGCTGTGTGCCATTTTTTTTTGGCCATAAGGAAATCTAGTTTCCTCCCTTAGCATTAAGTTTGCATTTAACCAAATATTTCATACAGCTGGATTTCTACGCATGGGCCCACATCACTTGTTCCACTCTTATGTCCAGGGGGCTGGATCCGAACGGCCATATCAAATGCAATTGAGTGACCACCAATGCTCATGGACATCTGCCTTGTGGAAGATAGATGCACTAAGGTTGCAGCCATTGGCACACTTCCATGAGGGTAACAGGGGATACAAATGAATCGACACAGAATAGAAAATTGCACTCTTAAAGTAACTTGGCCAGATCCCGAGGCAGAGGCGTACGGCAATGACACACTCACTCGGAACCGAACAACAGAAGTTGTGCATCGCTATATTGCTCCTTCCCAAAGGTCAGCCCTTGACAAGGAGACCAGCGAAGGAGTCCTTTTGGCACCTGAGAAGATAAAGGTCCTCCAATCCAACGAACATCCCGAGGTCAGGTCATCTTCAGCATGGCATCAAGAATATTGAGGGGACCGTTTTGTCGCCTTTGCCTTTCCATCGGGTTCCATTTCATCATCTTCACTGGTCTTGCCTCCCACCCTTCGTACTCAGAAGCCTCTTTGATATCGCAGGAATGGTTGCTGTGTCCTCTTGAGGCTCTTCTTTCATTGAAGGACCTCTTGCCTTGGAATGTTTTTACTGCCTTCTGGTTAAAAAGGCAACCGAAGGAGCATGTCTTCTGCAAAATAAAAAGGGAAAATGCTCAATACCTCACGCAATTGCCTTGCGCGATTGTTGTGGAAGTGGGCTTTCCAAAACAGTCAAAGGCTCAACTCTAGGATTCTGTGATACAAAAAAACCTCACTCAAGAACAAAGCCTGGCAAACGACTCTGTCCTGGGCAGTGTGTTGTGGCAAATAGAGCTTTTTCGTGGTTGGGGTAGTGCTTTTCCCCCCCGTGTGTTTCAATGCTGCGATTCTATGAGCTTTACCTGAGCGGTCAGAAGTTGTGTTTGTGGGTCTTCCTGCTCCAGCCCCGGAGAAGCTTCTCCAGAATCCGCATGTTTGTTGGCAGCCGGGGTTTCTTGAAATTCCTAAGATGGCAAACAAGGTGTTGTTTCTTAACTTGACTCAAAATATGACTCTATCTATCTATCTATCTATCTATCTATCTATCTATCTATCTATCTATCTATCTATCTATCTATGACACTATAGATTAACTTCTCATATAAGAAATGTACCTGCTAGTACCTGCTAAGTAAATTTGGATTATTTGCATAGAATTAATCCAAATTAATTCAAGATTCATTTCTGACATGGCAATAGAGTCTTATGTATTTATTTCTCTGTCCTATATGTGAAAGACCTATGGCCTAAGCATTAAATAAACTGGGTTGTTGTATGTCTTTCGGGCTTTGTGGCCATGTTCCAGAAGTATTCTCTCCTGACGTTTCGCCCACATCTATGGCAGGCATCCTCAGAGGTTGTGAG